>NC_137893.1:140684450-140960473 GCF_963455335.1 Martes martes
TATGTCTAAATGATTTCTAACATGTTTATTATTGAACTATAATTGATACTCAGTTATATTGGTTTCAGGTGTACAACATGAATTTGACAATTCTGTGTGTTAGTCAGTGCTCACCACAATCAATGTAATCCACGTCTGTCACCATATAACGTTATTACAATATTACCGAGTCTACTCTCTATGCTGTACACTTCGTCTCGATGACTTATTTGTAACGAGATGTTTATAGCTCTTAGTCCCCTTCTATTTCACCTTCCCCCAGTCCCCCTTCCTTCTGGCCCCCACCAGTCTGTTCTCAAGGATTCTGTTTCTCTTTTCTATGTTCATTTGTTTTGGTTTTAGATTTTATATGTACATGAAATCATATGATACTTATCTTTCTGTCTCTGAACTATCTGGCTTTGCAAAATACCCGCTGGGGGGTGGGGCGCCTGGGTGGCTCAGTGGGTTAAGCCTCTGCCTTCAGCTCAGGTCATGATCTCAGGGTCCTGGGATCGAGCCCTACCTCGAGTGCTCTGCTCAGCAGGGAGCCTGCTTCCCCCTCTCTCTCTGCCTGCCCCTCTGCCTACTTGTGATCGCTCTCTCTACCAAATAAATAAAATCTTTAAAAACAAAACAAAACAAATTTAAATATTTTAAACAAAACAAATTTAAAAATTTTAAAAACAAAAACAAAACAAAACAAAATTCCCTCTAGGCCTGTCTATATTCTTGCAGATGACAAGATTTCATATTTTATATGGCTGACTAGAATTCCATGGTGTGATGTGGGTGTCCATATCTTCTTTATCCATTTATCTATCATATCACTTGGGTTGCTTCCATATCTTGGTCATTGAAATAACTCTACAATAGACATAAAAAGGTTTCTTTCCAAATTAGTGTTTTTGTTTTCTTTGGGTAAATATCCAGAAGCAGAATTACTTGATTGTATGGTATATCTACTTTTAATTTTTTGAAAAACCTCCACGTTTTCCAGAGTGCTTACACCAACTCACATTCCCACCGATAGCACACGAGGGCTTCCTTTTTTCCACGTCCTTATCAGCACTTGATGTTTCTCGTCTTTTTGATTCTAGCCATTCTGACAGGTGTAAGATGATATCATTGTGATTTTGACTTGCGTTTCCCTGATGATGAGGGATGTTGAGCATCTTTTCATATGAAAAGATTGACCATCTGTATTTCTTCTTTGGAACAGTGACTTTAGACATTTTTAATGCCCATTTTTAAATTATTTAGGGGTTTTTGGTATTTATTTGTATAAATTCTTTATGTATTTTGGATACTAACCCCTTACAGATAGATATATTATTTGCAAATATACTCTCCCTTTTAGTGGCTTGCCTTTTTGTTTTTTGGTGTTTGGGGTTTTTTTTTGTTTTTTGGGTTGTTTTTATGGTTTCCTTTGTTCTGCAAAACCTTTTTATTTTGGTATAGTCCTAATAGTTTATTTTTCCTTTCATTTTGCTCTCCCGAAGACACATATTCATAAATATATTATTAAATGTCCAAGAGATTATCACCTATGTTTTCGTTTAAGAGTTCTATGGTTTCAAGTTTCAAAATTTAGTTCTTTAATCCATTTTGAGTTTATGTTAGTTGTATGATGTGAGAAAGTGGTCCAGTTTCGTTTTTTCACGTGCAACCATCCAGTTGTCCCAGCACCCTTTATGAAAAGACAGTTTTTTCCCCGTTGTATGTTTGTGCCTCCATTGTCATAGATTAATTAACCATATAAGAGCAGGTTCGTTTTGGGGCTCTCTGTCCTTTTCCATTGACGTATATGTCTATTTTTGTGCCAGTACCATCCCGCTTTGGATACTACAGCTTTTTAGCTTATCTTGATATCTGGGATTGTGATGACTCCAGTTTAATTCTTCTTTCTCAAGATTGTTGGCTCTTGGAACTCTTTTGTCATTCCATACAAATTTTTGTATTATTTGTTCTATTCTGTGAGAAGAGCTGTTGGTATTTCGATGGGGATTGTGCTGAAACTGTAGATTGCTTTGGGTGGTATAGACATTCTGATGGTATACTTCCCACCCATAAGCATGGTATACTTTTGCATTTGTTTATGTTATCTTCATCTCCTTGGTTAGATGTATTCCTAGGTTGGGGTGTTTGGTTTTTGTTGGGTTTTGTTTTGTTTTGTTTTGTTTTTTGGTGCAACTTGAATGGATTATTAACTTCTCTTTCTGCTTTGTTAGTGTAATAAAATGCAACAGAGTTCTGTATATTCATTTTGTATCCTTCCACTTTATTGAGTTCATTTATCAATGCTAATAATTTTTTTGGTGTCATCTTTAGGATTTTCTATAGATAGTATTGTCCTCTGCAAATAGTATCCATTTTACTTCTTCCTTACTAGTCCAGATGCCTTTTACTTGTTTTTCTTCTCTGCTGCGGCCAAGACTTCCAGTACTGTGTTGAATTAAAATGGAGAGTGGATCTTTACTTTGTTCCTGATCTCAGAGGAAGTGCTTTCAGTTTTTTATCATTGAGAATGATGTTAGTTGTGTGTTTTTCATATATGGCCTTTACTATGTTGAGGTATGTTCCCTCTAATCTCATTTTATTGAATGTTTTTAACATGAACAGATGTTGTATTTTATCAAATGATTTTTTCTGAATCTGTAGAGATTGTATAATTTTTATCCTTCCTCTTTGTGATGTTCTCTATCAAATTGACTTCTAGATATTGAACCATCCTTGCATCTCTGGAATAAACACTACTTGATTGTGGTGAATGATTTTTTTTTTTAATGTATTGTTGAATTTCCTTTGTTAATATTTTGTTGAGGATTCTTGCATCTATGTTCATCAGGAATGTTGGCCTGTAGTTTTATTTTTTTGTAGTGCCTTTTCGGGTTTTGGTATTTAGGGTAATGCTGGCCTTATGGAATGAATTTGGAAGTTTTTCTTCCTCTTATATTTTTGGAATAGTGTGATAGGAATAATTCTTCTTAAATGTTTGGTAGAATTCTCCTATAAAGCTATCTGGTCCTGGGCTTTCGTTTGCTGGGAGTTTGTTGTTGGGTTTGTTTTTTTTTTTTTTTTTTCCCCACTGATTCTCTTTCATTACTAATTATCTATCTAATCAAATTTTCCATTTCTTATTGATTCAGTTTTGAAGGATTGTATGTTTCTAGGAATTTATTAATTCCTTCTAAGTTGTCCAGTTTATTGGCATATAATTTTTCATATTTTATAACACTTTTACTTGTGAGATGTTTGTTGTTATTTCTCCTCCTTCGTTTCTCACTTTATTTGAGGCCCATCTCTCTTGAAGAGTCTGGCCAAAGGTTTATCAATTTTATTTTTCAAAGAACCAGCTTTCGGTTTCACTGATCTTTTGTATTTTATTTATTTTTTATTGATTTTTATAGATTTCTGTTTAGAGAGAAAGTGTGCACATGAATGGGAGGAGGGGCAGAGGGAGAGGGAGAATCCCAAGCAGACTCTCCATTGAGCACAGAACCTGACAAAGGGCTTGATCCCAGGACCCTGAGATCATGACCTGAGCTGAAATCCAAAGTCAGATGCTTAACCAAGTGAGCCACCCAAGCACCCCTTGTATTCTTTTAGTCGCTAGATTATTTATTTATGTTCTATTCTTTATTACTGCCTTCCTTCTACAAACCTTGGTCTTTGTTTTTTCTTCTTTTCCAGTTCCTTTAGGTGTAAGCTTACATTATCTATTAGATTTTTTTCTTGTTTCTTGAGGTAGATAGGCGTGTATCACTATAAACTTCTTTCATAGAACAGCTTTTGCTGCATCCCAAAGATTTTGCATCACTGGGTTTCCGTTTTCAATTGTCTTCCTGTATTTTTTATTTCTTCTATATCTTCATTAAACTATTCATTGTTTAGTTGCATATTATTTAACCTCCATGTATTTGTGTTCTTTTCCAGTTTTTCTTTCTTGTAATTGATTTTAGTCTCATACTATTGTAGTCAAAAACCATACTTGATCTGATTTCAGTCCTTTTAAAGTTTTTGAGACTTGTTTTGTGACCTAACATGACCTGTTCTGAAAAATGTGTACTAGAAAAGAATATGTATTCTGGGATTGGGGGGATGGAATATTCATTCTCTCTCTCTCTCTCTCTATAGATATATATCTAGATATAGATATAGATATAGATATAGATATAGATATAGATATAGATATAGATATAGATATATCTAGATCTATATATATATATATATATCTGCTAAGTTCTTCAGGTCTAATGTGTTATTCAAAACCTGTTACCTTATTGATTTTCTGTCAAAATGATCTATCCACTGATGTAGATGGGGTGTTAAAGTCCCCTACTGTTACTGTATTACTGTCAATTTCTCCCTTCATATCTATTAATATTTGCTTTATGTATTTAGGTGCTCCAATGTCGGTGCATAGATAGTTATAATTATTATATTCTCTGGTTGGATTGATCCCTTTGTCATCATGTAATGCCTTTTTTTGTCTCTTGATTCAGTCTTTGTTTTAAAGCATTTTTTCCTCCTGATAGATGTATAACTACCCTGCCTTTTCCCCTTCCACTTTTACCTATATGGAATGTCTTTTTTCCAAACCTTCAACTTCAGTCGGTATGTGCTTTAGGTTAAAGTGAGTCTTTTGTAGGAAACTTGTAGGTGGGTCTTGTTTTTTCATCTCTTCAGATGAGAAGAGGAGCATATAGTCCAATTACATTTAATGTAATCACTGGTAATTATGTATTATTGCTTTTAAAAATTTTTTTCTGGTTGTTTTTGTAGTTCTTGGTTTTTTTCTTCTTCTCTTGCTGTCTTCCCTTGTGGTTTAATGTCTTTACTTATTGCAATGCTTGCATTACTTTCTCTTTATTTTTTGTATATCAATTACAGGTTTTAGTTTGTGGTATCATAGGGTTCATATATTCATATATAACATCATATGTGTATAGCAGACTCTATTAAGTTCACATGCATCCTAAAAGCACTATATTTTTACCCCTTCCATGTTTTATGTATATAATATCATATTTTACATCTTTTGGGGGATCATATTCCTTGACCAATTTTTGTAAAAAAAAATTATTTTACTACTTTCGTAGCTTTATAAGTGATTACATTACCTTAACTGTATGTTTGGTTTTATCAGTGAAATTTTTTCCTTTCATAATTTTATTCTAGTTATGGCCTTTTCTTCCCATTTAATACCCTTTAACATTTCTTGTTTGTTGACTTAATGGTGTTGAACTCTGTTAACTTTTGTCTGGGAAAGTCTTTATTTCGCCTTCATTTCTGAATGGCAATCTTGCTGGTTACAGTATTCATGGTTGTGGGGTTTTTGCCTTTCAGCAGTTTGAATACGTCATGCCATTCCCTTTTGGTCTACGTTTTTCACTGAAAAATTATCTAGTAGTGTTATGGAATTTCCCTTCTATGTAACTGTTTTCTGTTCTCTTACAGCTTTTAAGAGTGTATCTTTAATTTTTTTCATTATTATTATTATGTCATTTAGTGTGACCCTCCTTGAGTTTATATCTTTGCTTCCTAGTTTGGACATTTGTTTCTTCCAGATTAGGGAACTTTTCAGCTCTTATTTCTTCTAATAATTTTCTGTACCCTTCTTTCTTTTTCTCCTTCCACTGTCCCTATAATGTGAATGTTATGCTCAATGGTGTCATAGTGGTTCCTTAACCTATTCTCATTTTTTATTACTTTTTCTTTCTGCCATTCAACTTGGTTGCTTTCCATTATCCTGTCTTCCAACCCACTGATCTGTTCTTTGGCACCCTCTAATCTGCTGTTGATTCCCTTAGTGTATTTTACATTTTAGTTATTGTATTCTTCAGTTCTGACTGGTTGGTTTGGCGGTCAGGGCGGGGGCGTGTTCTGTTTTTTAGACAGAGAGAAAGAGCATGGAATGGGAGGAGGGGCAGCAGGAGAGAGAGAATCTTAAGGAGTCTCGATACCCAGTGTGGAGCCTGATGTGGGGCTCAGTCCCACAACCCTGAGATCATAACCTGAGCTAGAATCAGGAGTCAGACACTTAATTGACTGAGCCATCCAGGTGCCCCTGGCTGGTTGTTGTTTTGTATTTTCTACATCTTTGTTGAAATTCTAAGTTTATCCACTCTTATCTTTAGTCCACTGAATATTGTTTTAGCAGTTACTTCAAAGTGCTTATCGAGTATATATCTTTTTTATCCTGTTTTGTTTAGCTCTTTTCTTGTGATTTTGCCTTGTTCTTTCATTTGAGACATATTTTCTCTCTCCTCATTTTGTCTATTTCTCTGTTTTTCTCTATGTATTAGGTAGGTTACAGAGTCTCCTGGTCTTTTTATTTTTTTAATTTTATTTATTTATATGAGAGAGAGAGACAGAGCAAGAGAGGGAACACCAGCAGGGAGAGTGGGAGACAGAGAAGCAGGCTTCCTGCTGAGCAGGGAGCCTGATGTGGAGCTTGATCCCAGGATCCTGGGATCATGACCTGAGCTGAAGACAGACACAATGACTGAACCACCAGCTGCCCCCAAAGTAGTGGTCTTTTGAAAAAGAGGTCCTGTGGTATCTTATAGTGCAATCCCCCCTGTTCACTAGGACCAGGCATCTAAGGGTATTCTATATGTGGGCTTTGTGCCCACTACTATTGTGGCTGAGCCACATTTGCAATGGACATAGTGGTAGATGAGTCTGGCCTCCAGCCCGACTGGCTGCTGTGACCCACTTCATCTTGTTTTTGGGTTTTTTTTTTTTTCCTTTTTAAGATTTTTATTTATCTACCTGAGAGAATGAGAACACAAGTAGGGAGAGCAGTAGGCAGGGGGAACTGGAGAAGCAGACTCTCCACTGAGCAGGGAGCCTGATATGGGGTTCGATCCCAGGACCCTGAGATCATGACCCGAGCTGAAGGCAGACACTTAAGCAACTGAGCCACTCAGGTGCCCCCCTTACTTCATCTTCTGTGCGCACATTGGCATGATTTGCTCCTCGTGATAATATGCGGCCTGGCCATGGCCACCAGGGACTCACTGATGGGTGGGCTGGAATTCAGCCTAGCTGTTTGCACTTAAGCCTCTGTGGCAGCTGCATGCACACCACAGGGCAGGACTTTCTCCCTGCATAGCCAGGGAAGAGACTCTTTTGCAGGAACTGAATGCATGCTGGTTTGTGGTATTATCCCCCCACATCCTCAGTGCAGGACTTGCTTTGGAGTGATGTTGATCCTAGTTGGGGCCACCTGCTTTGGCAGGATGACTGGCTGGGGTAGTAGCTGCTTTGGAGGGATGCCTGCCCCAGTGGGTGTATTTGGTTGGGACAGGCCTGCAGAAGAATGCTGGTGCCAAAAACTTAGATGGAGAGTGTTAGAATTGGCTCCTGCCAGCAACTGACCATTCTAAGCTGGGAGTGGGACAAGAAAAACGGCACCCACTAGCACTTTTGTTCCCAGAGAAATCTTCTGCAGATCCGTGCCCCTCCAGCACAGCCTTACGATTAGGCAATAATTCTCCTTCATATATATCCCCAGGCACTCTTCAAACTGCTGCCCTATGTTGTTCTCCCAAGTTATTTATCATGCTCGTTCTTTAAGGGTGCAGACTCAATTTCCTATCACCTCTAGCTCTCTTGGAGCTAAGCCCTGCAGATTTCTAAAGCTTCCAAAGTGAAGCCCCACTGATTTTCAAAGCCAGAGTTATGGGGATTTGTTTTCCCTGTGAGGATCCCCACAGCTAGGGGTACCTAATGTGGGTTCGGATCTTCTCCCTCCTCTGTGCTTGTGGTATCCCTCCTATTTGTGGTTAGTTGGGCTCAGGGTCTGGATCTCAACAGCCTCTCTACTCCTCCTACCCTTTTTGATGGGTTTTTTTCTCTCTGACTAGCCGTGGAAGATCTGTTCTGCCAGTCTTCAGGATGTTTTCAGAGTTACTTGTGTAGATGTAAGCGTTACCTCAGGGTGTTCAGAGGACAAGGTAAGCTCAGGATCTTCCTATTCTGCCATCTTCCCCTTCTGCTGTCAAAGTAATTTCTTACTTATAGTAATTTTTAAAAGATAAATTTGGAAATTGATTTATCTTTTAAGGATTTTTAAAAATTGTAGACCGTGTTCAAACCAATCCCCATGATGGCCTCACTGGTTTTCATTCCACCATGTACTCACTGGAGCAGAAGAGAAAGGGATGGAAGATTTTGATCACTTGGGACATGCTCACGCTGTAAAATTAAATAAAATAATCCAAACTCTGTAGAAAGTATTAGACTGTAGTAAAAAAAGGTGCCTATAAAAAGAATAACTAGAAGGGCACCTATGTGGCCCAGTCCGTGAAACATTTGACTCTTGACCTCAGCTCAGATTATGGGTTTTATCTCAGGGTCATGGGTTCAAGCCCCACATTTGGCTCCATGTTGGGTGTGGAGCTTACTTAAAAAAAGAAAGAAAGGAAGGAAGAAAGAAAAAAGAACTAGAAAAGTTCTTTAATGGCAAAAGAAAAACTAAAAATACAATAAAACATCAGCAGCTACTAGGATTATGGGTGCCTCATTCTTTTCATGAATTGAAAACTTTTCTAAAAGGAATTTTTTGTAACTGAAACAACAATCAAAGTCCAACAGTTAAGGGTTGTTTGTCAAAACTAGGCACATTTATTCACAGAACAGTACACAGCTATTAAAAACAACCTTTAGGAAGTTTATATAATAACATGGGAAATGCTTATGTTTTCGGAAAGCCAGAGGCAGGGTACAGACTTTCTCTGAAAGACTGAACACAAAAAAAGATACTCCTGGCTCTCTACATGGAATGGAACAGAGAACGAAGGACAGACGTAGGTGGTAGAATTACTATTAGCTGTATTTTTTTTTTTTTAACATTGATCAGATTGGCAAAAACAAAAAGCTGGTTACACTAAGTACCAATGAGAACGTGGACAAAGACGTGTTATACATTGCAGGGCAGAGGGAAATTCCTATAACCATTTGGAGAGCAATCACACATAAGCAAGCTCAAAAACCCCATCCTTTATATTGACTATTACCCCATATTTACCTTATTACCCCATGTGTGCACAGAGAAATGCAAAAGGATAGCTTCAGTGTCTCATGGTTTGATAGGATGGGAACACTGAAAACAACCTAAAGGTCTGTTACGGACTGAATCACGTGCCCCCTCCCCTCAATTGTTTTGTTGATGTCTTAAACCACAGTACCTCAGAATGTGACTGTATTTGGAAATAGGGTCTTTGAAGAGGTACTTAACTTAAAGTGAAGTCACTGAGGTAAGCTCTAATCCAACATGGTGTCCTTATAAGAGCATATTAGAACACAGACGTGTACAAAAGGAAGACCATGTGAAGATAGAAGAAGATGGCCATCTACAAGCCAGTAAGAGAGGTATCAGAAGAAATCAACCCTGGGGCACCTGGGTGGCTAGTCTTTTGAGTGTCCAACTCTTGATTTCAGCTCAGGTCATGATCTCAGGGTCATGGGATCAAGCCCCATGTCAGACTCCATGCTGAGTATGGAGCCTACTTGAGATTCGCTCTCGCCCTCTGCTTCAGCCCCTCCCTGCCCCTGCTTATGCTCTCTTGCTCTCTCTGACTCAAAAAAAAATTTTTTTTTAAGTAATCAGCCTTGCCAACACCTTGATCTCAGACTTCTAGCTTCCAGAACTGTGAGACAATAACTTTGTTTTTGAGGTCTCCCAGTCTGTGGTACTTTGCTGTGGTAGCCTGAGCAGATGGATGGAAAGTCCATCAGCAGAAAATGGATAAATAAAGCCATGGTTATGCAGAAAACAGTCCCACTAACTAGCAGATTTTTAAAAGATGAGGGTTCCAGCAATATGGAGTTCCCATGAGGAATTCAGTTCAAACATGTTGCTCTTCTCCCACCTGAGCCCCAGTGGCCGGAAGAGTTTGATCTAGCACCACATTCAAGGGAAAGCCTGGATGTTGAAGGACAAGGAAACACGGTGCCTTTGGTCATTACTAAGGCCATTTATGGGGTTGGTCTCTAAAAGTAGAGGACAGAATCCAAAAGCCAGCCTGCCTCTCCAGGATGCCCCCTCTCCCCCACCCCAGAAACATAATCCTGTTAGAGTGAATGGAATTCATTCCTTCAGTCATTTGTTGAACCAACATTGACTCTATACACCTTTGAATCAAGAGCCTTGCTAGGGATGAAGATATAAAGATAAATGCAACTTACAGTTGTCAGGCAGCTGGCAGGCTGGTTGGGGAGAGACAAGTGAAATCAAGTCACTACACAAGGTATTACCAGGGATCTATGAGCAGAACCCAGAGGTGAGCGGAGAAAGACCTCACAGTGAAAACAGCACCTTGCACATTATATTTTCTCTGCCAGAAAGGCCTGTCTTTTTTGCTTTGGGCAGTGTGTACTCAACAAAGGCAGGTCTTTCAGGCAGCAGCAATAAAGGGTCCAAGGGCACAGAGTCACAAACGCCCCAGGAAGCCAAGGCAAGGCTCTAAGTGGGGCAGCTGCATTGCCTGGTGGGAGGGGGCGGGAACCAGGCTGGTCAGGGGCAGAGGGGGAGAGGTGGGTTTTAAGTTGTAGACAGTAGGAGTTGACAGAATTTTTTCTGAAGAATACTGGCCTGGTGGGCTGTCCAGGAAGATTCTCTGGCAGCAGGTTGTAAAAGGACTAGAGGGAGAAAGGACGGGTAGTCGGCAGAAAACCTGTCCCAGCAGCTGGGGCTTTTCCAGGTCGGTGCACACAGAGAGAGTTGTGACTGGGGACTGCAGCTGGAAATGCTGAAAGGTCATTTTGCCTGTGAAACACAAGACAATAGACAGAAAGAGTGCCTGGAAAGAATGGAGGATTGTAGCTGGCAAATGCCTAACCCGCGTACATTTTAATGTCAAAAGTGCTTATTCTGTATGAATTTTCTTTGAGAACAATAGGGGCCATTTGATCCCCAGAGCTATGTGCATCCAGAAAGCTGTAGAGAAAAGTGCTGTGTTGTCAAGACTCTTCATCTGCTTCCACTGGTCGGATCAGCAGTTTGGGGAAAACTGGCCGGCTGATGTCACCCCATGGCACGTGGGAGCCAACTGGTACCCAGAGAAGGCAGGTGTCCAGGTCACTCAAACACCCAACTGTTCACCTGTGCTGCCATTTTCAGGCCTTGGAAGGGGACATGCTCCTATGAGAAAGTATCATAGAAAATTTAGGACATTCTCTTCCGCCCATTTGTCCATGAGGTGCCCTCCGCTGAGTCATAGAATTTGCTTCTGTCCTCAACTCTGCTACAGAAGAGCTCTGTGGTACCATGGACCTCCTCAAACTCCCTGAGCCTCCTTTTTCTCAGATGTAAAAACATGAAAGGAAACCCGTCGTGCCCACACCTGGCTGCACATCAGAATGCCTTGGGGAGTGAGTTAAGAATCCTAATTCCTAGGCATAACTCCAGACCAATGGAATTAAGTCATCTGGGGAAGGGGACCCTGGAAGACTGTAACCAAGGATCTGTTTAGGCATCTGTTACCTGCCGATCCCCAAGGTCTCTCACTTTCTAAGATCTCCTGGTACTTACAGATTCACATTATAGGAAGCATAGCACCACCTCCAACCCTATGGTCAGTATTTTGGTCAGAATTCAGGGGTGTTCTCACAGGAGGTTTAGATGACTCCTGGACATATCTTGCTCCATTCTGGAGCTCCTACTGCCCTCTCCATCACACTGGATCTGTCCCCTTCTCTCCTCCAATGCCAGCCACACTGGACCCAAGTCCACCTCCTTTAAGATTAAAAGTGTCTCACCACGGCGGTGAGAGATGAATATTCCATAACAAACCAGCAATTCTACCACGTCCAATTCTTACAGGTCCCCTTGACCAGTCCACCTGCAGGGATTTCCCTTTCTTCTCCGGCCCCAAATTCCTGCCAATGTCACTCTTCTGCTCCCCGGCAGTGTATGCCTAAATTTCCTCCAAGTTCCGCCCATTTCTCCCACAAAGCAGTTTGCTCCACACAACCTACATCAGGTCTTGAAAATCTGAGCCAACCTTTGCATATTTCAAAATGCACTAAAGATCACGTTAAGCAAAAAGTCTTTGAGGAGACAAAGCACTGACAAGCTTCAAAACACCTTCTCTTGAACAGAATCAAGTGATCCTGTTTGACTCTCTGGCAGGGTTACCACTACCTTCCATCAATATTAACTCTGCTGCTCCCCTGAGAAGATGGCAATAGTGGCACTTGGCACCTTCTTTTCAATAGTGAATCTATTTCCCACTCCTTGCATGTTTAAGGGCTCCCCAAGTGGCATGACCAGCCAGTCTGCTGCTAAAATTCTCGTCTCTCTGAAAACAAAATTTCTGTGCCAGGGGGTGAAACGGATTTTGGAATTGCCCAGCTCAAACCTCAGCTCCTCCACTAATTAGCTGGGCAGCTGTGGGCAAGTTCCTTCAGGTCTCTGAGCCTTGATTTCCACATCTTCAGAAAAACAGGGCAATAACATCAAGTTCATGCAACTATATGAGGGAACATTAGATGTGATGGGAATTGTTGGTAACGGCTAGCTTTCCTCTTCTTAGCATCCAGTAGGCAACTTTGCATAAGTTTAAAGAATTAGACAAAGCTCATGTGGCACGAGCTTTCTCTCTGCAAATACCTCTTCTCCTGGGCCCCAAGAAGTCATTTACTGAGTATAGGACCTTTACTAAATATCCTTCTGGAGGACTAGATACCCCACTACCCACCTGCTCCTTTGGGTGACCGCTGCATTAACAGGTAATGATACGTTGCAAGGTCCACATCTAATTTCAGGACAAAAGCTTGATTCCAAAGGACAAGATAGGAGTTCTGTATGCAAGCCTGGAAAATAGTAATGTTGTGCTGGGCAACCATGAAATGAGGTAGCTCCAAACTTAGAGGAGAACAAGGGGGTAAGGCAACTGATCACTGATTAATTCTGAATTCTCAGGTTGTCCTGGGCACTCCTACAGCACACACCTAGCTCATGTCTTTCTAGTCACAATGTGAGCTCTTTGAGCACAGAGAATGTCATTGGCATCTTTTACCTGCAGTACCTGACAGATTTCTAGGCCCATACAAGATGCATTTAAGAAATAAGTGAACACATCTGTTAATGGATGGGTGGACCAACTCCCAGATGGGGGAGTTTCAGACCATGTAAATTGACTGCCTGAGTGGTTATATCACATAATGGGCTTTCAGAACCGCCTGAAAAACACAAGCCTTTATTTCAAAAACTGGTTCTGAAAAAAACAGAAAATGTTTCCCAGGGCAAAAGTGACTCCAAAAGAACTGTCAGGTGCAATGATGCATTAAACTAGTTAATTCAATCCCTCATTCATTCAACAAACATTTACTAAATCATTACATGCCAGGCACCAGGCCAACTGCTGGAGATGAGAGAAGTAAAATGTGGTCCCTGAGGAGGGGGCTGCACAGTGGTCAATTTTTGAAAACTTCCTATGTGGTTCTGTGAAGCCAGGGTAGAGAAGGGCTGTCCAAGACCACTGTCTTCCCAGAGCCTGCCCAGGGTGTACCCACACCATTCTGGAGACTACCAGCCTCTTTTCTCCTCCCAATTTCCCAGTTTCTACCTTTTGCTCCCTTAAATGGTGAAAATCTCAATGAATTGCTTATTGCTTTTGCAACTATAGAGTAATGTTCCTTGTGGTTACCTTAAAGAGAAAAAGGAAACAAAACCAAAATATTTTAGATTTGGCTTTTTCGAAAACAAACGATGAAATCTACTTTATGTTTAATTCCAGTGTAGTTAACATATACAGTGTTATATAAGCTTCAGGTGTATAATATAGTGATTCAATAATTTCTTATAATAGTGCTCGTTATCATAAGTGTATTCTAATCCCCTCTGGTTGTTTCACCCATCCCCCCACCTCCCTCCCCTCTGGGAACCATCTGTTTGTTCTCTATAGTCAAGAGTCTGTTTTTTGGTTTGTCTCTTTCCTTTGTTCATTTGGTTTGTTTCTTAAGTTCCACATATGAATGAAATCATATGGTATTTGTCTTTCTCTGATTTATTTCACTTAGCATTATACCCTCTAGCTCCATTCATGTTGTTTAAAATATCAAGATTTCACTCTTTTTATGGCTGAATAATCTTCCATTGTATATATACACACCACATCTTTATCCATGCATTGATGGACATTTGGGCTGCTTCTGTAATTTGGCTATTGTAAATAATGCTTCTATAAACATTGGAGTGCGTGTATCCCTTTGAATTAGTGTTCGTATATTCTTTGGGTGAATACCTACCAGTGCAACTGCTGGATTGTAAGGTATTTTTATTTTTAATTTTTTGAGTAACCTCCATACAGTTTTCCACAGTGGCTGCACCAGTTTTCATTCCTACCACCAGTGAAGGAGGGTCCTTTTTCCTCCACATCCTTGTCAACTCTTGTTTCCTATGTTTTTTATTTTAGCCACTCTGACAGGTATGAAGTAGTATCTTGGAGTTTTCATTTGCATTTCCCTGATATTAAGTGATACTGAACATCTTTTCATGTGTCTGTTGGCCATGTGTATGTCCTCCTTGGACAAATGTTTGTTCATGTCTTTTGCCCATTTTTTAATTGGATTATTTTGGGGGTGTTGAGTTGTATCAGTTCTTTATATATTTTGGATTTTAACCCTTTATTGGATATGTCATTTGCCAACATCTTCCATCAGTAGGTTGTCTTTTGGTTTTGTTGATTGTTTCTTTTGCTGTGCAGAAGCTTTTTATTTTGATATTGTCCCAATAGATTATTTTTCCTTTTCTTTCTCTTGCCCAGGAGACATATCTAGAAAGATGTTGTTACAGCCAATGTCAGAGAAATTGTTGTCTGTTTTCTTCCAGGATTTTTGTGGTTTTGGGTCTCTCAAAAACAAAGCAGGAAGTAGCACAATTCCAGATTTCAAGTTATATCACAAAACTATAGTAATTGAAACAGTATGGTACTGGCACAAAAAGAGACACATAGATCAGTGGAACAGTATAGAAAGCTCAGAAATAACCCCATAATTATATGGTCAATTAACTTTTGACTAAGGAGGCAAGAGTATGCAATGGAAAAGACAGTCCCTTCCAGAAATGTCACTGGAAAAACTGAACAGCAACATGCAAAAGAATGAAACTGGACCATTTTCTCAAACCACACACAAAAATAAACTCAAAACGAAATGTATTTCTTTTAAACCAAAAGTTCATTGATCTAAAACTGCTTAATTAATGTACATTTAGGACAGTGTGGATCTCTACTAATTTTAGCATTTTTCTCTGTGAGAAATGCTATTGGTATTTTGATAGATATTGCATTGGATCTGTAGATTACTTCAGATAGTATGGACATTTGAATATTCTTCCAATCCATGAATATGGTATATCTTTTTATTTACTTGCTCATCTTTAATTTCTTTCATCAATGTTTTATATTTTCAGAATATAGGTCATTCACCTCCTTGGTTAAATTTCTTCCTAGGTATTTTATTCTTTATGGTACAATTGTAAATGGAGTTATTTTCTTAATTTCCCTTTCTGCTAGTTCATTATTGGTGTAATGAAATGCAACAGATTTCTTTATATTAATTTTGTATCCTGCAACATTACTGAATTCATTTATTCTGATAGTTTTCAGGCAGAGTCTTTAGGGTTTTCTCTGTATAGTATCATGTCATCAGCAAATAGTGACAATTTGACTTTTTTCTTACTAATTTGGATGTCTTTTATTTCTTTTTCACCTCTGATTTCTGTAGCTTAGACATCCAGTACTATGCTGAATAAAAGTAGTGAAAGTAGGTATCTTTGCCTTATTCCTGATCTTAAATGAAAGACTTTTTCACCAGTATAGTGTTAGCTGTGGGCTTTTCATATATGGTCTTTAATATGTTGAGGTATGTTCCCTCTAAACCGAATTTATTACGAGTTTTTATCATGAATGGATGTTTTATTTTGTTAAATGCTTTCTCTATTGAGATGATTATATTATTTTTAATCTGTCATTTTTATTAATGTTGTGTATCACATTTTTTGAATGTGATTTGCTAGTATTATGTTGAGAATTTTTGCTCCTATTTTCATAAGGGATATTGGCCTATAGTTCTCTTTTTTTTATTGTGTTTTTGTCTGGTTTTGATTGTCAGGGTAATGCTGGCCTCACAGAGTGCATTCAGAAGCTCTCTTGCATTTTTTTTTTTTTTAAGAATATTTTGAGAATAGTAAGAATTTAACTTCTTTAAATATTTGGTAGAATTCCTGTGACACCACCTGATCCTGGACTTCTGTTTGTTGGGAGTTTTTAGGTTGCTGATTCAATTTTGTTACTATTAATTGGTCTGTTTTAATTTTCTATTTCTTTCTGATTCGGTTTTGGAAGATTGTATGTTTCTAGATATTTATCTATTTCTTCTAGGTTGTATAGTTTGTTGGTATATTTTTCCTAGTAGTTTCTTAAAATTCTTTGTATTTCTGTCATATCAGAAGCTACTTCTCTTTTGTTTCAAGTTTTATTTGGGTTCTTTCCCCACTTTTGTTTTCTTGATGAGTCTAGCTCAAGTTTTATCGATTTTACCTTTTTAAAGAAGCAGATCTCAGTTTCACTGATCTTTTGTGGGTTTTTAAAGATCTTTATTTCTGCCCTGATTTTTATTTTCTTCCTTCTACTAACCTTTGGGTTTGTTTTCTAGTCTCTTTAGGTGTAAGGCTAGATTATTTGACATTTTTCTTGTTTCTTGAAGTAGGCCTGTATTACTACGAATTTCCGTTCTTTTTTTAAAGACTTACTTATTTTAGAGATAGAAAGAGCAAGGGGAGGGTCAAAGAGAGGATCCTAAAGTAGACTTCCCATGAGCATGGAGCCAACTTGGGGCTCAATCCCAGGACCCTGAGGTCATGACCTGAGCTGAAATCAAGAGCTGGATGTTCGACAGACTGAGCCACGCAGGTGCTCCTAAATATCCCTTTTAAAACTGCTTTTGTTGTGTGCCAAAGATTTTGGCGATTGTGTTTTCATTTGTCTCCATGTATTTTTTTTTTTTTCATTTTCTCTTTGATTTCTTCACTGACCCATTGGTCATTTAATAGCATGTTGTTTAGACTCCACATGTTTGTATTTTTCATGATTGATTTCTAGTTTCAACCCATTATCATCATAAAAAATTATGATTTCAACCTTTTCAAATTTATTAAGCCTTGTTTTGTGGCCCAACATGTGATCTGGGAATATCCTAGAGAATATTGCATATGAAGTTGAACATGTATTCTGTTGGTTTTCTATGGAATGTTCTATACATGTTCTGTTAAGTCCATGTGGTCTAATGTTTCATTCAAAGATACCGTTTCCTTTTGATTTTCTGCTTGGATGATCTATCCATTGATTTAAGTGAGGTGTTAAAGTCTCTTACTGTCAGTTTCTCCCTTTATGTCTATTAATATTTGCTTTATGTATTTAGGCACTCCAATGTTGGGTGCATAGATATTCACAATTGTTATATCCTCTTCTTGGATTGATCCCTTTATCATTCTATAATGTCCTTCATGGTCCCTCATTATAGTCTTTGTTTTATAGTCCATTTTTTCTGATATAAGAATTGCTACATTGTTGGGTTTTTTTCCCCATTTGCATGGAATTTTTTTTTTTCAATCCTTTACTTTCAGTCTGTATGTGTCTTTATCTGAAATGAGTCTCTTGTAGGCAGCATATGGATGGGTCTTTTTTAATCCATTCAACTACCCTATGTTTATTAAGTGGACCATTTACATTTTTTTTCCTTTGGACCTTTGCTTTTTATTAATTTTTTTTAACACCCAGTGCTCATCACAACACGTGTCCTCCCTAATACCCATCACCCAGTTACCCTTTCTCCCCACCCCTCTCCCTTCTGTAACCCTCAGTTTGTTTCCTGGAGTCCAGAGTCTCTCGTGGTTTGTCTCCCCGATTTCTTCCCATTCAGTTTTCCCTTCCTTCCCCTGTGGTCCTCCATGCTATTCCTTGTGTTCCACATATGAGTGATACCCTATGATAATTGTCTTTCTCTGCTTGACTTACTTCACTTAGCGTAATCCCCTCCAGTTCCATCCATGTCAATGCAAAGTTCTGATGGTTGGTAATATTCCATTGTACATATGAACCCCATCTTTATCCGTTCTTCTGCTGAAGAACATCTCTGATCTTTCCACCATTTACATTTAAAGTAATTACTGATGGATATGTACTTACTGCCATTTTATTCATTGTTTCCTGGTCATTTTTTTCCCCCTTGGGTAGTCTTGCTATGTGTTTCTCTTGCTCTCTTTTCTTATGATTGATGACTTTCTGTAGTGTTAACACTTTTACTTCTCTATTTTTTTTTTGCATGTATATTATAGGTTTTGGGTTTGTGGTTAGCATGTGGTCCACATGTAAACTGTCTGTATTAAGTTGATAGTCACTTAAGTTTGAACACCATCTAAAAGAACTTTATTCCCCTTTCCACATCCTATGTATATGTTGTCCCACTTTACAACTTTTTTATTTACAATTTTCTTCTAATTATGACCTTTTACTTTCCATTCAAAGAAGTACCTTTAACATTTCTTGTAGGCCAGTTTAGTGGTGATGAACGTTTTTAATTTTTGTGTCAGAAATTCTCTCTCTCCTTCAATTCTGAAGGATGACCTTGCCAGGTAGAGTACTGTTGGTTGTAGGTTTTTTCTTTCAGATAGGCCTGGATTATTCTGGGGTGCTTTGTGCCTGTACTACCTTGGTGAGAAGGCTGGCTGTCTATAGTGAGTGCCAACCAGGGGTGTCAGGTGTGTGCCATGCTGGGCTCACCTTAGTGGGATAGCTGGAGCTGGTGTGGGCTAGGTGCCTGGGGCTCACTGAGGCAATAGCCTCCAGAGAGTGCCCAGAACCCTAATCCTACCAATGCTATCATGGTGGCAAAGGAACATTTACCCTGGTGTTCATCAGCCTCTGTGACCTAAAGAGTTCCATCAGCTCCCCTGCCATTTGGCAGTATTCTAAGGTTAGCTCCTTTACATTCCAATCGATCCTTCAGGCCATGGCTTTTTACCGGCGCCCCAGAGAATCCGGGGCTGGTATGGACTCGGGGCCCAGGGCTTCCTGAGGTGGCAGGCCAGCTATCATGCCAGAACCCTGTTCCTATCTGTGCTGTCAAGAAGGAAGGAGAATGCAGACCGTGGTACTCACCAGCCAATGCAACCCTGAGAAAGTTGCAGCAACTCCTCAGTCATTTGGCATGTTCTAGGGCCAGTTCCTTTATATTCTAGGTGGTCTTTTAAACCATAGCTTTTTTCCTCACCCATGGCAAATGAATCTGCTTAAGGTCCCTCAATACCATTCCTCCCCTCTGCAGTTTGTAACATTAAGGAAGGAGGATTCCCTTCATTATCATGTCTCCACCTCTTTTGCCAACACCATCTATGTGGTCTTATCTTTTGCTGTACAGTTGTTCAGTCACCCCTCAGTTCTTCAGGAGGAATTGCTCTATAAAGAGGTGTAAGTCTGGTGTATCCAGGGAGGAAGTGGGCTCAGGGTCTCCCTATGTCACCATCTTGAACCAGAACTCCAGATGTTTTCAATTTACTTTGCCCAGATCCATCAGAAGAATCACTAACTACAATAGCTACACATTATGAAATGTATTACTTAATAAGACTTAAAAGTCTAAATGACACCCTCCCCCCCCACCGAGCCATAGGCTACAGAATGGATGCTTTGTCAGCGGGCCTGAAGACAACATTCATTTCATTGTCCAGCTCTTGAGTGACAAGGTACATTGTCAATGAGCAGTAATGTTTTGAAGAATCTTTTTTCCTGAGTAGTTGGTCTCAACAGTGGGCATAAAATATTCAGGACACCATGTTGTAAACATGTGCTGTCATCCAGGCTTCATTGTTCCATTTATGGAGCACAGGCAGAGTAGATTTAACATCATTCTTAAGGGCCCACAGATTTCCAGGAAGGTGAATAAGCATTGGATTCAACTTAGTCAGCAGTTGTATTATCCCCTAACAAGAGTTTCAGCCTGTGCTTTGAAACACTGAAGTCAGGAACTGACTTCTCTGTAGCTGTGAAAGTCCTGGACGGCATCTCCTTCCAACTGAAGGCTGTTCATCTACATTGAAAATCGGCTGTTGAGTGGAGCTTTCTTAACTCTCTCAGCTTCGTTAACTCTCTCAGCTCGATCTTCTGGAGACCTTCCTGCAACTTCTCCGTCGGCATCTGCTGCTTCACTTTTCTTTTATGGAGGAGGCTTCTTTCCTTAACCCTCATGAACCCACCTCTGTTGGCTTCAAACTTTCCTTCTGCAGCTTCCTCACTTCTCTCAGCCTTCGCAGAATTGCAGAGTTAGGACCTTACTCTGGATTAGGCTTTGGCTTAAGGGAAAGACATAATAAGCAGTGGTGTTGGGAAAATGGTACCAATAGACTTGCTTGACATCTGGTTGCCATGAATCCTCAATTTCTAAAAAATGCAGTATCTGCAAAGCACAAGGAAGTGACGTGCATAAAAGGAAACAGGCCTGCACTGAATAAAGCCCCTCAATAAGAAAAATGTGCCTAAGAGCCCAGCACTGTCTGACATGTAACACCTATAAGCCCAGATTCCAAAAGCTTGACTTTGATTCCATTCAATAATAAGTAATCTTAGCAGACACTAGAGGGACCAATGGTCCATGTGTGCCCAGGACTGAAGGGTCAGCAGAGTCACTAGCATGACAGGATGGTTGGTCACCCTAGAGATCACCTCCTCTTGCTACCAAAATTCTTCTCTCAGAAATGAAAATGATTAAATACAGTGAAACCTGAATATAAACCACATTCCAAGTTCAAAGATTTCATTGTAACAATACACTTTCTGCCTATGGTGCTGTATACCATTTTTACTAGTGTGTATTTTTCTGGGTCTTGAGCCTCAAAATGTTCCTGTTGGAAAAAGATCCAGACAGATTTTAAGCATCTATATCCCCTCCTCCATAACATCCTTCGTGGACCACAAGGTAGGATTGCCTCAAGGTTACCTGGGTAAATTGGGGTGAGCCTCAAACACTGGCCAAAATGTGCTTCTTTTTATCCATTATCTTATTCTTTTTATCCATTATCTTATATAAGGCCTAGAGTTCAGGTTCTAGTATTCTCCCCCAGCACCATACAACCTCTTCAAGGGACAAGCCATCACTTCACATGTCATTGTCCTAAGAGAAGAAGTAGAAGGATACCTCTTGGAAATGCCAACTGCCAGCAGCTCTCTGGAGACTGTCTGGATTTTAATCTCTGCTTCATTAACTAACTAACTTTGTGACTGTGGGGACAGTAAGCAAACGTCCCTCTGATTCTCCATTTCCTCATCTGTAAAAGGGGGTTTAAGCCTACCTGCAAAGTTGGGAATGAAGATAGGAAATCAAACCAAAAACCCAAACCGTCCAAGTGCCTGACATGGAGGACAAAATGAACATGTTATAAATGCTCAAATCTGAACAAGTAAAACCTTAAGTTTGTGCATATTTGTGGAAACACACAAATATACACACATGCTTCAGAATGTGTGGTCTCCACTCACAGAAACAAAAAATAACCTTTCTGTTCAGAAACTTTTCCTTTATATAGAAACACAGTATTCATTCAGTATGCAACCAATTTTTGACCATCTGATTTGAACAGGTTCTCTTCTCCCAAGGCATTTATTTGAGGGCACACCATTGTAACATGTAATTATCAGCATCACCATTATTGTTTTGCACACTTGATACCATGTTCCTTTCTCCCACATAGAATTACTACCCAAGAGAAGTCCCTGAAAGGAACCACAGCACATTCATAACAAAGATAAAAATGATCTTCAGATGCAACTAAAACAGTCCGATTTCATCAGCTGCAAAATCAGAAAAGTGAAAACCAGCCCACATGTACATCACAGCCATGATCATTCACACCTCTATGAAATGAGGGGAGCAAAGAGAAGCTTCTGTATAATTTTAAATTACCTTTTTTTAAAATTACTTATTTAAAAGACATTTTTCTGCCTTTGATGGTGCAAACATTTGGGTGTTTCTCAAGGCCATCCCTGGGCAAGGCAGAGGGCGCATGTGAAATGGAAAACAGTAGCCCTTCCTAGACTCCTGGGGTACGTGCACAGGAGACTTTCCGATTTCCAATCTTGGCTCAGTTCAAAGAAAAAAGGGAAGCGTTCTATCCCTGCGAGGAAAAAAAAAAACAAAAAACTGCAGCCTACTTCAGGGCATGCCTTTCAGTCCATTGAAGTGTTCACAACAAGTCCTCCTGGCTCTTTCTTGCAGGATCCTCTCCTCCACGGTCTTCTGTGTAGTCACTGTGCTCCAAGGGTCTGCAGCTTTCCGAGGAACAACTGTGTCTGGCTGGGTATGTTCTGGAAGACAAGCTCTGTTGGCAACCACCTTCTGCCTTCTGGAGCAGATGTCCAGGTTCCAGGGGTTGGGAATCATGCCAGAAAAGTAAAGACCCAGCAGCCCAGAATGGCCAGTCTCTGTCTACAAAGCTGGCACAGTCTCCACACCACTCAAATGTCCTCGGAAACATTAAATCAACTGGACATGGCTGACTTAATCATATAAAAGGCTTTATAAAATACTCCCTGCACTTAAAAAAAAAAATGCATGTAAACATCACTTCCAAGTCCCTGGAGAACCCTTGAGTCTTTGATCTCCTCTTTGTGACATTTTGCAGTTTTACTTGCTCGGCTTCCTTGGAGGGATCAGTCTTTTTTTTTCTTATTAACGGAGTTCAGAGTCTGAGGCTGCCTCTGGATATGAGCATGTGGTTTGATTGGCAGAAAGAGTATTATCAGGAGACTTATGATGTGTAAATAAAAATACATGGACCTAGAATAAAACATACACAAAAATTAAATCGCACACAAGGATACAAACGGGAAATGTCGCATGCGTGTGATCACACCATCTGCAGTCCAGCAAGTGACCTGCTTGAGTCCACACCACGGAAACCTCCAGCAGGTGAGCAAGCCACAGAGGGCCAAAGCCACAGGACTGGGTACAGCGAACTCATCAGCCTGTCTGCAGACAGACACACAGTGCTGTCCTGCTGCCAGAAGCAGACGAAGAACATTAATCCCGCGACAGACAGTCAGAATCCCCTAATACTCAAAATATATGAGGATACAGGAAATTGCAAACCCTATATTCTGTTCCCTAGACACAAACGCAGCTTACGCTTTAGCTGATGCACTCAAGCATAAGGGCTTCTTCTTGTGTGTGTTAGGAGCCAGAAGAATCCAGATTTTCAAAGCTTACTCCGTAACTCTGAAAATCGCTTTCATCCAAACTAATAAGAAACAAGTGTTGCTTTTGAGTCTGTGGGACTTTTATTGCGTAAACGTGTTCAGCACGCTGAGCACAGAGTAGACCATACTGGGCGTATCTATAAATGTAATTAATTAGAAACAGCTTGCATTTGTACAATTGTTCTAGATCCTTTTGGAAAGGCTGACTTGGGCTTTCTCCAATGCTGTTTGAAGAGCAAGGGAAAAGTAATGTTAAAAGGAGGGAAAAAGACCCACAATGGATTCATGTGTCATTCCTCAGCTTCTGTGATCATAAGGTCAGGCACATTGGAATCCGATAATTTACTTATCCCTTAAACTTCCCCCCAAATGTCCACAGAATAGTCAAGACTTCTAACAGAAGGGAACACATCTTCGCTCATTCTCTCAATAAGAATTTACTGCTTAGGATGTACAAAGCATTAAACCAGGATCTACAAAAAGGCAAAGCCCCCATCTCTTCCTTCAGGGGGGTGGGAAACAAGACAAGTAGACGAGGGAAGGGTATACTTTCCCCCCACTGAGCTGGAGGACAGGTTTCAAAACGGCCAAGTGGATGTCTCAAACTGTGGATAGTGCTGAACCCTCTGTATACTATGTTTGCCCTACATGTACCTACCTATGGTAGAGTTTATGAATTAGGCACAGTACGAGATTAACAATAACTAATAATGAAAGAGAACAATTATAATCATATACTGTAATAAGTTATGAGAATATGGTCTCTTCTCTCTCAAAATCCAGTACAATGGTATTATACTCACCCTTCTTGTGATGACGGGAGATGATTAAATTAGTAGCGTGGGGCTCTGCCTGACCTTCCGACCAAATACATCAGAAGGAGGATCATTGGTCTCCGGAGAGCAATTGACCATGACCGAAACCATGGAAAGTAAAACTGGGCACGAGGGGCTCCCAGAATCGAACCAGCCCCAGGTAAGTGAGCAACTCATTTACTGTCTAAACCAGAACACTGAGAATGAAAAGGAGTTCTACAGACAGACACACTGGCTCAACAGGTGTAAACTAGGGTTCTCAATAGGCACCCCAGCCTGCACATCTGTATACTTTGCTCTTGCATTTTGCCATAACCTTTCTTATGTGACCAGAGCTATACCGGAACAATTATGTTAGATGAAAGCCAAATATTTTTGGAGTCAAGGGGAAAATATTTCAAACCCCTGGCAAAGTTTAGAGACCTATTCTGACCCGCCATATTTTTCTAAAATTTTAAGACCTATTTTATCTTTTTATTATGGAAAAACAACATTTCTGGAGCACGCTAGGGCTGATCTAGGTACTCCAGATGCACAGGTGAACAAGGCACAGTTCCCACCCTCGAGGACTTTTCATCTACAAAAATATCTATAAAATTCTAACATCCTTGCACGGGAATTTAAGGGTCATCTACTTAATGTATATGGTTTTGCTTTTCAAAATGAGTTCACGGCAAGGTTCTGCTATGGACTAAATATGATGGTATTTGGAGAAGTAGAGCTTGGAGAGGTAATCTGGTTGGGGTGGGGCCCCCATGATGGGATTAGTGCCTTTATAAGAAAATAGAAACCAGAGCAGAAGCTGTCCGTGTGTGTGTGTGTCTCTCTCTCTACCAAGTGAGGGCACAGTGAGAAGGCAGCCTGCCTTAAGCCCAGAAGAGAGCTTCCACCAGAATCTGGGGCGCCTGGATCTTGGACTTCCCAGACTCCACAACGGTGAGAAATTGTTGTTGAATTCACGCAGTCTGTACTTAGTCCTAGCATCCTGAGCAAAGACAGGCTCTTTCATAACACACTGAAGTGCTCACTTGGGACTCATTTACAGCTTAAAAGAAAGAAGATTAGGGAGGAATTTAAAGCTATGAAGTCACGATAGATTGAAAACTGACTACGTTTAAAAATAAAGCACGTTTGAAATTGAAATGTTAAGCCTCGAAGGACAGACTGAGAAGCCGATTTGCATACACCTGCCATTCACTGCCGGTTACACAATTAGCCCCAAGTGGGGAACAGATCTGGAACGTAACCAGACCCACCTCCACTAAAAACGATTCCATTTTCATTTCTTCCATCAGATTCAGTGATTCTCTTAAGAGATGCTGAAAACACTTTTTTTTTTAAATAAAGATTTTACTTATTTATTTAAGAGAGAGAGTGAAAGAGCACAAGCAGAGAGAGCAGTAGAGGGAGAGGGAGAAGCAGGCTCCCTTTTGAGAAGCCATCTCGGATCGCCTCTGGAAACATGTGACTTAAAATTCAAATTAAGATAAAACTGAAAATTCAGTTCCTCAGTCACACTAGCCACATGCGCCCATGGCTAATATGCCGGATGGCATTTCTGTCATTGCAGACACTTCTAGGGGACAGAGCTGATCTGGATAGGGAATGACTCCGTGTGAAGAGAAACGGAAATCTGCTTGGGTGATCTGGATTGGTACCAATCTGATTCTTCCCCTAGAGCCCCTGAGTGTAGGAACCAGCATGCTGTAGTCCGTTACATGCAAGTTATCTCAAACACATCCCTATTTAGCCTGATTGTCCACCAGTAACATTCTTCCCAAATAGCTTCTCCCGAAGAAACGTTCTTTCTACTGCTATAAAGGAACTTTGGGTCTGAAACTCCGGTCCAGCTGTGTGAGTTTTCTTCAATTACCCACTCTGAGTTTCCACTTCCTGCAAGGATAAACAGGCATCCTGATCCCTGCTTCTCTCTCCCCGAACTCACTGCTAGTTACCACAGAGTCTACCTTCTGCCAACACTCATGGCAGTTGGGGCTCAAGTGCCAGACCTCCTCCTAGCACAAGGGGCCTGTCTATGCTGTTCCCTACGTCTGGAGCACAGTGCGGAGTGCTCCAGTTCATGGCTCCCCCACCCGCCCTCCCATCCTCACACATGCTATGTCTGTTTTCACACCTCCTCTGTAGCCCAGGTCTTAGCTCAAAGGCCACTTTCACCCCAAGGCTGCCCTGGATGGCCAGTCTGAGTCAGATCTTTGTACCATTTACTCAGAGAACGATTTCAGTGAGTAGTTATAAATCGGTTCATTAATGCCTGTCTCCTCCATCAAACTAGCCTCTCCATGGGACCAGGACTGATGTCTCTCTTGTTCCCACCACGTTCTCGCCAGCTTCTAGAATGGTGCCCAGCAAATGTAAGGTATGAAATGGTATTGAGTCGAATTTGGTCATTTCTGCTACCACGTGAAGAAAAAAAAAATCACCCACTCAGCACTTAGAATACTGGGGCATAGAGAGGTCTGACTTGCTAGCAAGAGCGCTAACAAAACCAGCTCAATGTTAGACCAGAAAGGGCAAATATTGGCCAGAGGTCACAGATGCAGGGGGCAAGAAGATGGAGCTGTGTGTGAGGGGGCCTGCCCTCAGGGTGAGCATGGAGGGGGAAAGCCAGCTGAGAGCCAGGGCCGAGCAGGTGGTCGGGGGAGGAACCACCTCTCAAAAGAGGGAGCTCAGTGAAGGGGGTTACGGACAGAGAATACCTATCCGAAGAGGGAGCTCACTGAACGGAGGGTACAGTGAGGGGGGCTATGTCTCAAAAGACAGAGCGCAGTGAAAGGAGAGTACAGAGAGGGGAGATATCGCTCAGATGAGGGAGCTCAGTGAAACGGGGTACGGACCGGGGAGATCTCTCAGAAGAGGGAGCTCATGAAGGGAGGCTACTGACAAGGGCAGTAACTCTCAGAAGACGGAGCTCAGTGAAGGGGATAACTGAGAGGGGGAATATCTCTAACAGGGAGCTCAGTGAGGGGGGCTACAGACAGGGGGTTTAGCTCTCAGAAATAGGAACATAATGAGTGTGTGTACTGACAGGGAGGATCTCTCTCAAAAGGAGGAGGTCAGTGAAAGGGGGGGTAGTGCAGGCACAGATCTCCCAGAAGAAGGAGCTCAGTGAACGGATGGTATGCAGAGGGGGACATCATTCAGGAAAGGGAGCTCAGTGAAGGGCGTTACTGACAGGGGAGTATCTCAGAAGAAGGAGCTCACTGAAGGAAGGTACTGACATGGGGGTATCACTCAGAAGAGGGACCTCAGTGAAGGGGGTGTAGTGACAGGGGATTATCTCTCAGAAGCAGGAGATAGTGAAGGGGAAGGTAGTGACAAAGGGGAAATCTCTCACAAGAGGAAACTCAGTGAAGCAGGGCTACTGACAGGGGGAATACCTCTCAGAGGAGGGAGCTCAGGGAAGGAGGGTACTGATAATGGGATATCTTTCAGAAGAGGGAGATCAGGGAAGAGGGAGTAGTAACCAGGGGGGATACCTCTCAAATGAGGGAGCTCATTGAAGGAGGGTACAGAGATGGATATTTCTCAGAAGAGGGAGTTCGGTGAAGGAGAGGTAGTGATAGGATATTCCTCAAAAGAGGGGACTCAGTGAAGATTGAGCAGTGACAGGTATGGAGAGGGGGGATATGTGATATATCTGTATAGTGAAGTCTATAATTTCTTATATATAAGAATTATAATTTATACATATAAGAATTATTTATATATATATATATATATATATATATATATATATATATATATATATATCTGAAACAGTGAAGGGAGGGTATGGAGAGGAGGGATATCTCTCAGAAGAGAGAGCTCAGTGAACAGAGTTACTGACAGGGGTGATACCTCTCAGAAGAGGAAGGTCAGTGAATGGGGTTACTCAGAAGGGGAATATCTCCAACAGGGAGCTCCATGAGGGGGGTTAGCTCTCAGAAGGAACATAGTGTGTGTATCGAAAGGGAAGATATCTCTCAAAAGTGGGAGCTCAGTGAAACGGGGGTAGTGCAGGAAGATATCTCCCAGAAGAGGGAGCTCAACGAAAGGAAGGTACTAACAGGGGGAATATCTTTCAGGAGAAAGAGCTCAGTGAAGGGGGGTTATGAATAGGGGGGATATCTCTCAAAGAGGGAGCTCAATAAAGGGAGGGTGCTGATGGGGGGATATCTCTCAGAAGAGGGAACTCAGTGAAGGGAGGGTATGGAGAGGGGGATATCTCTCAGGAGAGGGAGCTCAGTGAAGGGGGTTATTGACAGGGGAATATCTCAGAAGACACAGCTCATTGAAGGGGGGTACTGACATGGGGGTATCACTCAGAAGAGGGAGCTCAGTGAAGGGAGGGTATTGACAGGGGGAATATCTCTCAAAAGAGGAGCTCAGTAAAGGAGGGGTACTCTTAGGGGGTTATCTCTCAGGAAAGGGAGCTCAGTGTACGGGGGTACTAAGAGGGGGGATATCTCTCAGAAGAGGAAGTTCAGTGAAAGGAGGGTATGGATAGGGGGATATTTCTCAGGAGAGGGAGCTCAGTGAAGGGAGGGTACTTGCAGGGGGATATCTTTCAGGAAAGAGAACCCAGCGAAGGGGGTTACTAACGGGGGGAATCTCCGAAGAGGGAGCTCAGTGAGGGAGGGTAGGGAGTGGGGGGGGCTACGTTTTAGAGGAGGGAGCTCAGTGAAGGGGGGTACTGACGGGGGGATATCTCTCAGAGGAGGGAGCTCAGTGAAGCGGGGGTAATAACGGGGGATAGCTCTCAGAAGAAGGAGCTCAGTGAAAGGAGGGTAGGGAGCTAGTGAAGGGGAGGTAGTGACAGGAGGGATAGTTCTCAGAAGAGGGAGCTAAGTGAAGGGCAGGGTAGTGACAAAGGAGAAATCTTTCAGAAGAGGGAACTCAGAGAAGGGGGGGGTAGTAACAAGGGGGATACCTCTCAAATGAGGGAGCTCACCGAAGGGGGCTACAGAGATGGGTATCTCTCAGAAGAGGGAGTTCAGTGAAGGAGAGGTAGTGATAGGATATCCCTCAAGAGGGGGGCTTAGTGGGTTGAGTAGTGACAGGGAGGGTATGGAGAGGGGGGATATGTGATGTATCTGTATAGTGAAGTCTATAATTTCTTATCAATAAGTATTTTAATTTATATATATAAGAATTTCTTGTATATAAGAAGTATATGAAACAGTGAAGGGAGGGTATGGACAGGAGGGATATCTCTCAGAAGAGGAAGCCCAGTGAAGGGGGGTAGTAACAAGGGGATAGCTACCAGAAGACGGAGCTCAGTGAAGGGGGCTTACTAACAGGAGGGATATCTCTCAGAAGATAGATGTATCTCAGAAGGGTACTAACCCGGGGGCATCTCAAAGAAGGAGGAGTTCAGTGAAGGGGTTACTGACAGAAGAGGAAGCTCAATGAAGGGGGTTAACGACTGGGGATACCAAAAGAAGAGGGAGCTCCGTGAAGGGAGGGTACTGAGAGGGGTGATATCTCTCAGAGAGTGACCGGGGGGGATATCTCTCAGAAGAGGGAGCTCAGTGAAGTGGGGTTACTCACATGGAGGTAATCACTCAGGAAAGGGAGCTCAGTGAATGAGGGTACTAAGAGGGGGGATATCTCTCAGAAGAGGGAGCTCAGTGAAGTGGGGTTACTCACATGGAGGTAATCACTCAGGAAAGGGAGCTCAGTGAATGAGGGTACTAAGAGGGGGGATATCTCTCAGAAGAGGGAGCTCAGTGTAGAGAGGGTACTCACAGGGGGACATCTTTCAGGGAAGAGAGCTCAGTGAAGGGGGTTCCTAACAGGGTGGGTATCTCAGAAGAGGGAGCTTGGTGAAGGGCGGTACTGAGAGGGGGATATCTCTCAGAAGAAGGAGATCAGTGAAGGGAGGGTACTGACATGGGGGATATCTCTGAGGAGGCGGCTCAATGAAAGGGGGTTATCGCAGGTGGGATATCTCTCAGAAGAGGGAGCTCAGTGAACAGAGGGTAGGGTGAGGGGGGATATCTATCAGAGGAAGGAGCTCAGTGAAGGAGGATAGTGATGAGGGGTTATGTCTCAGAAGAGGGAGCTCAGTGAAGAGGGTTAGTCAGAGGGGGAATATCTCTGAGAGGGAGCACAGTGACGAGGGTTACCTAGAGAGGAGTTAGCTCTCAGAAGAAGGAACATAGTGAATTCAGGTACTGACAGGGAGGATATCTCTTAGAAGAGGGAGCTCGGTGAAGGGAGGGTACTCAGAAGGGGAATATCTCCAATAGGGACCTCAGTGAGGGGGGTTATGGAGAGGGGTGAGAGCTCTCAGAAGAAGGAACATATCGAGCATGTGTACTGACAGGGAGGGTATCTCCCAAAAGAGGGACTCGGTGAAAGGGGGTAGTGCAGGGAGATTTCTCCCAGAAGAAGGAGCTCAGTGAAAGGAAGGTAGTAACAGGGGGGATGTCTTTCAGAAGAAGGAGCTCAGTGAAGGGGGTTATGAATAGGGAGGTTATCTCTCAAAGAGGCAGCTCAGTAAAGGGAGGGTACTGACGGGGGGGGGGGAATATCCCTCAGAAGAGCAGGCTCAGTGAAGGGAGGATATGGAGAGGGGGATATCATTCAGGAAAGGGAGCTCAGTGAAGGGGGGTACTGCCAGGGGGGTATCACTCAGAAGAGGGAGTTTAGTGAAGGGGGTATAGTGACAGGAGAATATCTCTCAGAAGAGGGAGCTCAGTGAAGGGGTGGTACTCACACAGGGGTTATCATTCAGGAAAGGGAGCTCAGTGAATGGGGGTACTAAGTGGGGATATTCCTCAGAAGAGGGAATTCAGTGAAGCGAGGGTATGGAGAGGGGAATATCTCTTAGGAGGGGGAACTGGTGAAGGGAGGGTACTCACAGGAGGATGTCTTTCAGGAAAGAGAGCTCAGTGAAGGGAGTTACTTACAGGGGGTATCTCAGAAGAGGGAGCTCAGTGAAGGGGGTTACTCAGGGGGGGGAATATCTCCAATAGGGAGTTCCGTGAGGGGGGTTACATAGAGGGGGAGTGAGCTCTCAGAAGAAGGAACATAGTGAGTGTGTATACTGACAGGGAAGATATCTCTCAAAAGAGGGAGCTCAGTGAAAGTAAGGTAGTAACAGCGGTATCTTTCAGAAGAAGGAATTCAGTGAAGGGGAGCTATGAATAGGGGGATATCTCTCAAAGAGGCAGCTCAGTAAAGGGAGGGTACTGACGGGGAGATATCTCTCAGAAGAGCGAGCTCAGTGAAGGGAGGGTATGGAGAGGGGGATATTTCTCAGGAGAGAGAACTCAGTGAAGGGGTTACTGACAGGGGAGTATCTCAGAAGAGGGAACTCATTGAAGAGGGCTACTGACAGGGGGGAATCACTCAGAAGAGGGAGCTCAGTGAAGGGAGGGTAGGGAGTGGGGGGATATCTTGCAGAAGAGGGAGATCAGGGGAGGGTAGTGACAAAGGGGAAATCTCTCAGAGGAGGGAGCTCAGTAAAGGAGGGTACTGATAGGGCCATGTCTTTCAGAAGAGGGAGCTAGTGAAGGGGGCGTAGTGACAGGAGGGATAGTTCTCAGATGAGAGAGCTCAGTGAAGGGCAGGGTAGTGACAAAGGAGAAATCTCTCAGAAGAGGGAGCTCAAGGGAAGGGGGGGCAGTAACCAGGGGGATACCTCTCAAATGAGGGAGCTCATTGAAGGGGGGTACAGAGATCAATATCACTCAGTAGAGGGAGTTGGGTGAAGGAAAGGTAGTGATAGAGGGGATGTCCCTCAAAAGAGGGGGCTCAGTGAAGGTTGAGTAGTGACAGGAAGGGTATGGAGAAGAGGGATATGTGATGTATCTGTATAGTGAAGTCTATAATTTCTTATATATAAGAATTATAATTTATACATATAAGAATTTCTTATATATAAGAAGTATCTGAAACAGTGAAGGGAGGGTGTGGAGAGGAGGGATATCTCTCAGAAGAGGAAGCTCAGTGAGGGGGGGGTAGTAACGTGGGGGATCTCTCTCAGAAGACGGATCTCAGTGAAGGGGGGGTACTAACAGGAGGGATATCTCTCAGAAGAGAGGTGTATCTCAGAAGGGTACTACCCTGGGGGACAGCTCTCAGAAGATACCTCTCTCAGAAGGGTACTAACCCGGGGATATCTCTCAGAAGAAGGAGTTTAATGAAGGGGGTAGTCACAGGGGTTAGCTCTCAGAAGCAGCAGCTCAGTGAAAAGAGGGTAGGAAGAGGGGGTATATCTCTCAGAAAAGGGGGGAAGATCAGTGAAGGGAGGGTACTCACAGGGGGATATCTTTCAGGAAAGAGAGCTCAGTGAAGGGGGTTACTGATGGGGGGTGGTATCTCAGGAGAGGAAGCTCAGGGAAAGGGGGTTACTAAGGGGGCGTATATCTCAGAAGAGGGACCTCAGTGAAGGGAGGGTAGGGAGTGGGGGATATCTCTCAGAAGAGGGAGCTCAGTGAAGCAGGGGTACTGACCAGGGCGATACCTCTCAGAGGAGGGAGCTCAGTGAGGGGGGTAAGTGACAGGGGGGATATCTTTCAGAAGAGAGAGATCAATGAAGGGAGGGGGGTGGTATACCTCTCTGATAGTGACTAGGCAGTATCTCTCAGAAGATGTAGCTTGGCAAAAGGGCAGTAGTGACAGGGGGATATCTTCCAGAAGAGGAAGCTCACTGAAGGGGAGGGTAGTGACAAAGGGAAAATCTCTCAGGAAAGCGAGCTCAGTGAATGGGGGTACTAAGAGGGGGGATATCTCTCAGAAGTGGGAGCTCAGTTAAGGGAGGGTAGGGAGAGGGGGAATATCTCTCAGAAGATGGAGCTCAGTGCAGGGGAGGTAGTGACAGAGGAATATCTCTGAGAAGAGGGAGCTCAGTGAAGGGGGTACTGACTGGGGATATCAAAAGAAGAAGGAGCCCTGTGAAGGGAGGGTACTGAGAGGGGTGATATGTCTCAGATAGTGACAGGGGGATATCTCTAGGAAGAGGGAGCTCAGTGAATGGGGGGTACTGATGGAGGTTATCTCAGAAGAGGGAGCTCTGGTAAGGGAGAGTACTGACAGGGAGGATCTCTCAGAAGACGGAGCTTAGTGAAGTGAGGGTACTGATGGGGGGGATATCTCTCAGAAGAGGGACCTCAGTGAAATGGAGGTACTGATGGGCATATCTCTCAGAAGTGGGAGCTCAGTGAAGGGAGGGTAAGGATATGTGGCATATCTCTCAGATAGTGACAGGGGGGATATCTCTTCCGAAGAGGGAGCTCAACGAAGGGATACTCACAAGGGTGATATCTCTCAGGAAAGGCAGCTCAGTGAAGGGGGTTACTGACAGGGAAGTATCTCAGAAGAGGTAGTTTAATGAAGGGGAAGTACTGAGAGGGGGTATCTCTCAGAAGAGGGAGCTCAGTGAAGCAGGGGTACTGACAAGGGGAATATCTCTCAGAAGAGGGAGTTCAGTGAAGGGGGGGTAGTTACAGGGGGGATATCCCTCAGAAAAGGGAGCTCAGTTAAGATTGAGTAGTGAAAAGGAGGGTATGGAGAGGTGGGTATCTGATATATCTGTATAGAGAAGTCCATAATTCTTATATATAAAAGAAATTCTCATATATATAAATAATATGTAAGAAATATCTGATACAGTGAAGGGAGGGTATGGAGAGGGGGGCTATCCCTCAGAAGAGGCAGCTCAGTGAAGGGGGTGTAGTGACCAAGGGGAAATCACTCAGAAGAGGGAGCTCAGTAAAGAGGGGGTACTGACAGGGAAGTGTATTTCAGAAGAGGGAGCTCAGTGTAGGGAGGGTATGGAGAGGGGGGATATCTCTTAGAAGAGGGAGCTCCATGAAGGGAGGTTACTAACAGGCAGGATCTCTCTCAGAAGAGGGAGCTTGGTGAAGGGGGTTAGTGACAGGGGGATACCTCTCAGAAGAGGGAGCTCAGTGAAGGCGGGGTAGTGATAGGGGGATAACTTTCAGATGAGGGAGTTCAGTGAAGGTGGGTATTTAGATGGGGGATCTCTCTCTTAGAGGGAGCCCAGTGAAAGGGAGTGTAGTGACAAAGGGGAAATCACTCAGTAGAGGAAGCTCAGTGAAGGGAGGTACTGAGGGGGTTATCTCTGAGGAGGGAGCTCAGTGAAACGGGGGTACTGACGGGGATATCTCTCAGAAGATGGTGCTTAGTGAAAGGGGAGTAGTGACAGGGGACATATCTCTCAGAAGAGGGAGCTCTTGAAGGGGGGGTAGTGACGGGGGGATATCTCTCAGAAGCAGCAGCTCAGTGAAAGAAGGGTAGGGAGAGGGGGGATCTCTCTTAGGGAGCTCAGTGAAGGGGAGGGTAGCGACAAAGGGAAAACCTCTCAGAAGAGGGGTGCTGACAGTGGGGATATCTCTAGAAGAGGGAGGTCAGTGAACAGAGGTTAGGAAGAGGGGGGATAGCTCTCAGACACTGACAAGGGGGATATCTCTCAGAAGAGGGAGCTCAGTTAAGGTTGAGTAGTGACAAGGGAGGGTATGGAGAGGGGGGATATCTGATATATCGTATAGTAAAGTCTATAGTTCTTACATATAAGAAATTCTTACGTATATAAATTATAAATTCTTATATATGAGAAATATCTGATATAGTGAAGGGAGGGTATGGAGAGGGGGGATATCTCTCAGAAGAGGGAGATCAGTGAAGGGGGTTACTTACAGGGGGATATGAGGAAAGGGAGCTCAGTGAATGGGGCGGTTCAGATAGGATCTCTCTCCGATAGCGGCATGGGTCATATCCCTCAGAAGAGGGAGCTCCGTGAAGGGAGGGTACTGACTGGGACAATATCTCTGAGAAGCAGGAGCTCAGTGAAGGGAGGTACTGATGGGGGATATCATCAGAAGAGGGAGCTCTGTGAAAAGAAGGTATGGAGAGGGCGGTTATCTCTCAGATAGTGACAGGGGGAAATCTTTCAGAAGAGGGAGCTCAGTGAGAGGGTGTAAGGAGAGGGGGGCCGTCTCTCAGGAGGGGAAGTTCAGTGAAGGAGGGTTAGTGCCGGGGGCATATTTCTCAGAAGGTGGCGCTCAGAAGGCAGGTACTGACAGGGCGTTCTCCCTCAGCAGAGGGAGCTCAGTGAAGTGGGGGGTACTTACAGGGGGGATTTCTCTCCGAAGAGGGAGCTCGATTTCAATGTTCTTACTCCAGAGCTGAAAGGGTTCGTGCTCCTCCCTCTGTAGCAGCTACACTCTACGCTCCTGTTGCTGAAGACCAGAATTCTTCGGGCTATTCTGGCATCCCCCGTCTAGAAACTTCTGCGCATAAACCAGCTCAGCTTCCACGTCTTACTGACGTAACTCCTGCCAGCTACGTGGTGGTACAGAAACAGACTTCCCTCCACCCTCTTTTCCTATAACCTGGGCGGGGGAGAAACAATCTCTCTGCTTCTAGACCTCGCTATCTGTGTACTGAGTAGGAAAAGCCGCTCTGATCGTTTGACCCGTGGGATGACGACGAGGAAACCCCCCTGAGGAGTAGGGCCTGTTTGCGTTGTTCGGTTTTGAAGCAGAGCTAGAACTTCAGAATGACCTCCAAAAGCCGGGGCAAGCTCTCAGTCAGTGCCCACCGAGTACAGACCGTATGCCGGGGGCTAGGCTGAGCCCTTTGCAACGTTTCCTTCATTTCAATCCTAAAATGGCCCTTTGTGAATGAGTTTACTCTTAACCTCACTAGTAGGTGAGAAAAGCCAGGTAAGAGCTTCATCACTTGCCCCAGGTCACACAACCACCTGGCAATAGTAGAAAAACTATCAACCTGAGTGAAATAATAAAAGTAAGTGAGAGAACAGGTTTAGAGTTCCTCAGCACCCCTGGGGGTTGAATATAAAGGCCTGGCATCTCGGGTCTGGTCTGGGCCATCTCTTCCGCTCCACCCCCCAGCTCACACCATAAATTCCTCACCTGAACCCCAGCTGCTATCCGCCTCTGTCCTGCTCTCAGGAATGCCCTCCGAGACTCCAACATAGCCTGACCCCGGGAAGAAGAAGAAGCAAGGGCAGCACATTCACCCTCTTGAGTTTATAATCCAGACGTAGCCCTTCAAATTCATGGGCCTAGCATCCCTTCAGTATGTCGGGAATGTCCAAAGGGTTGCCCACCACCAGCTTCACTCAGGTGTACTGCTGTGTGTCTGCTGGGATCCCTCAGATAAGCATCTCCTCTCGAAGCTGTCTATGGACATTTTCACGTCGAAGCTGTATTTAGAAGCTCTTAATACGGAGTGATCCAGTTCACCGACCCCCAAGCCAAACACAGAACAGATCAGGGTACGAATCAGCAGCTGAGAACAATGGAAACTCACTTGTATAAGCTGATGGTTGGCTCCACGGCTAACATGACGAAGGGTGCGACGGTGTAAGAGACAGCCAGCTGAGTGACTGCCCAGGTGACCACATCATATGCAGCCTGGAGGGCTTTTGAGGAACGGAAGTAATGGCGGAAGTTGTTCCTCACCTGCAAGCCAAGGAAGGCAAAACCGGGGGTGGGGGGTGGGTATGAGAAATAAAAACTTTCATTTTGTGCACGTAGGCCGTATACTTCAGGAATATAGGTGATCCAAAGTACCATTATGGTTTTATTATTATTATAAAAATAGATATTTATGTCCAAAGAACAAAGAACCAAGCCAAAAGATTTATTTTTTGGACCTCTCCTCAGAAAAAAGCACTGTTTATAAACTTGGCACATAACCTTCCAAGCCTTTCTCTACTCATACATACCCATATTTGTATTTTCACTGATGGCATGGATTTTCTAGCCTTTTTTTTTCCACTTAGTAATGCATCAAAAATCTTATTCCATGTCAGCAAATATTAATCTGATACAATTTTAGTTATGGAAAAATTCATTTTCCCATAATTAATTTGTAGGGACTAGATGGGCCTCCAGAAAGAAACCTAATTCCCAGATCCAAGAATCAAAGGCACAGCTAAAACAATGGCAGGCTCTGAGGTAGGTTAAAAACTCCTTCTTGGCCCCAAGTTCAAGAGAGAGCCAGAGCTCCCTCCAGTGGGAATGCATGAGTGGCATCAGAAAGCCCATAAGACACTACATTACTGAGTTCATTCTCCTGGGAATCCTGTTCTAGCAACCCTCTCTACCCTCTACCTAACTCATTTGTGAAAAATATTTCCAGGCCATCCAAAAGAAAGGCTTGCTATAAATCAATGCTTTTATACCAGCTGAGAAGACAGCTAAAGACATCTTCAGGAATAATACTCTGGATATATTAATAAAATTCTGGTCCTTGTTTTAATGTGTCCTGGCCATCTGTTCTTTACTTTTATAATCTAAGTAGGTAGATGAATGGGAGAAGAGAAAATGTGTTGTTTCCCCCGTACAATACATACTTTATTTGAAAAGTACACTGATCAGCATAAGTTGTAATCATCATTCTTCTTCACAGATATATTCCAGCAAACGTTCACCTAACTAAAACGGGAATTCCGCGGGGAAGGGACTCTTGTTCACTGCGGTATCCCAGTGCCTAGAACCCAAACTGGCACATTAGGCGGGCTTTGGAAATATTCACAGAATACATGAATTAAAGAATGAGTGAATAGCTCTGTTGGTGCTCCTCAATTCACACCCAAAATAGAGTTTGACAAATGTCATTAAAAATTCCTGGCATCTGAATAAGGAAAGTCACGATCATTTTCAAATTGCGACTAAATCAAATACAAAACCCTATTTGACAATCAGAGCATGCTGAGCTGCAATTTCTTACATACATGCTCATCTCGTTCTTTAAGGGCAGGCATATCTTTCATGTCTTCATCATCCTGCTCTATACCCAGCAGATGACAGAAACACTCTAGGACAAACTGAAGGCTACCCCAAAAACCTAGAGAACCAAATTTATAAAATTCACAAAGAATTTTACACAAATTTACTGGATCAGGCCTGAAAGCATACAAAGTTAGAACAATCTGACAACACAGTTCCTGTGGCTACAAGTTTACCGTCTGCACAGACTGTGAATTATTTCTAAGCTTAGGCTAATGAACTGAGAAATGAATAATAAGCGAAATGAAGCCTATAGAGCCCCAATTACTAATCTTCACCTGTATTCGGCAGACTTTTCTGTTTAATGATTAAAAATGTTCTCAGCCTCTATAGAGATAGGTCCCTGGTGGTTCAGTCAGCTGAGCATCCAACTCTTGGTTTCGGCTCAGGTCATGATCTCAGGGTTGTGGGATCAAGGCCCACATTGGGCTCCATGCTTAGCACAGAGTCTGCTTGTCCTTCTCCCTCAACCCCCCCAACCCCACTCATGTGCTTACATGCTCTCTCTCACACATCTTTTTTAAAAAGTTCTCATCTTTTTAAGGTATTACACATTCATTACTCCTAAAATTCCTCTTGTTTTGCAAACACCGCCTATAAATAACATGTAGATAGTTCGTTTTATGGTCCACAATTCCTGTATATCGAAGTAGTTCTCTAATGGTGAACATAGAGGCATCAGATGATTAAGGAAAAGCTCCTATAATGAAAAGAAGCTTACCGTTCTAGCTGCTACTGTGACGAGGATTCCAGTTAAGAAGGTAAAATAGTATCCAGGATAGACACCATGCCACAGGGCAGACAAGATGAAGGTTAGCACCGTGGGGTACCAAGGAACCCGTTCATAGCATACTCTATGAAGAGAGGAGGCACGAGTCACAGGTCAGACCAGAAGCGTCTACCTACACTTGCATCTCCAGACCATGCAAAAATCATCTCATCAATTCCCTATCAGGGACTTTCAATACAATCCCAACAGCGTGAATTCCATGTCCTGAATGCTACCAGACAGGCCATTCACAGTCTAATCATTTGGGGAGAGGAATATGAAGTTTCAACCTTTGATCTAAATGGAACTAAATGATCTAGACACCATCATACTATATCTAATAATTTAATTATATAAATCTAATATTATATCTAATATTTATTTAAATCTAATTATATCTAATAAAAGTCCAAGTGGTCACTCTATGCCTTATAGAAACTTATTCCACCAATACTCTAATCTATCAGGAATACTTACGGTTAAGTGCCACTGGCACTAAAAATTTTTATCAGGATAGCATCTTTAGAGGCGGATATCCTCATCTAATCAAAATTAATTCATCTTTCCAACCTGGCCCCCTTGCCACCAAACTAGCCAACACAGCAAACCTTTTCCTCTCTCTTGGCAATGACTCTAGCACAAAATCAGTGTGTCAGCTACATGACTTTTCAGGTCTTACAGTGCCCATGGGATTTCAATCCATGAATTTGCTTTAAAAAGTGATATTTTGAGGGTCTAGAAGTTGTCTGCAGATAACCTGGAGATCTTTGACCCTTGGTTGTTTATTAAAAGAAATTCAATCTACAAATCGCCAATGGCATTATGTGGTTTACTAAACAAGAGGACCCAAATACAAAATGAAATAGGAATTCAAAAGTAAACACCAATGCAGCTCTGTATGGGTTGTCAAAAGTAACCGACTTAAACCCAGACCAGAGATTATGGTTCCCTTTTCATACAAAGAAAGAATGCACCTGGGGAGAGAAACACAGGACTGGGATGTCCCTTGCAATGTTTCTTTAAAATGGGGTAGTTTGCCCAGGTATTTGTTTTTTTTTTTTTTTTTAAGATTTTTATTTATTTATTTGACAGAGAGAGATCACAAGTAGGCAGAGAGGTAGGCAGAGAGAGAGGGAAGCAGGCTCCCTGCTGAGCTGAGAGCCCGATGCGGGGCTCAATCCCAGGACCCTGAGATCATGACCTGAGCCAAAGGCAGTGGCTTAACCCACTGAGCCACCCAGGCGCCCAACCCAGGTATTTGCTTCTTACACTCTTTATCATTAGTACTAATAAGATATTTCATTTTCTAAAATGAATTTTTAATATTTTTTTCATTTATTATGGGCTCATGTATGTTCAGTCATCTTAGAACATAAACTCCTAATGGAGATGGTAGGACTCTTGGTACACTGGGATTACCCAATATACAGAAATGGAGTTTTATGCTAAAATTATTGTCAAAATACAGGGCTCCTGGGTAGCTCGGTCAGTTAAACATCTGCCTCCAGCTCAGGTCATGATCCCAGAGTCCTGGGATCAAGTCCTGCATTGGGCTCCCTGCTCAGCAGGGAACCTGCTTCTCTCCCTCTCCCTCTCTGTTACTCCTCCTGCTTGTGCTCTTTTGCTCTCTGTCAAATAAAAGCTTTAAAAATAAAAAAGTATTGACAAAATTAATGGCAGCAATAGGTGCAAATTTTCCAAAATCGCATGTTCAGATCAACCTTCAGATTATAGTGCATGAGCTTACTTTGGAGTTGTTACTATACCTTGTCTCTTACCCCCACGTTGTGACCTGTGAAAAACGCTATGGATCAAAAACAGGATCTCCAGCCTGATAGTTTCATACTCTCTCTGCACTCATAAGATAGGAATATACAGTAGCTAGAGTTTGTTGCTTTGAGGATAGCATATTACTAGTTCTATACTAAGTGAGGTTTCCAATTTTGGAATGTGTAGAGAAACAAAAGGACAAAAACATGAACAAAAAACACAGAGTGAAAAAGCATAACTATCTGGGGTACCACAAAGCCTTTAATGCTAGGTGTAAATGGAGATCATCAGTGATCTGATGCTGACATTGACCCTGCTTGACGTCTGAGTGATGTATCCTCCTCTAGGTAAGAGGGGGCACAACACAGAGGTTTAAGAGCCCAGCCCTGGAGACGGTCTGTTGGGGCTCTTCTCTAGTCCTCATCGGCTGCGTGACTCTGGGCAAGTGACATAACCTCTCTGTGTTTCACTTTCCTCATCTGTACAGTGGGGCTAACTATCAACCTCCCATGGGATTGCTATGAATAGGAAGTGAGCGGCTGGTACCCAGGAACAACACTATGAAGAGATCCGATAAAATAAATACACTGCATTGTGACCTCCCCACATCACTCCTTTCCTACTTTCCCGCTTCCAGGGCACAGACGTTCATACAAAACAAAAGTGTCGGGTGACCGCATCACGGCCGGCGGAGCAGCCGGTCATCTGGTGACTTCCATCTAAACATACCCCGGTGCCATGAGGGATGAGGTCATTTGTATTTTCCTTACCGCTTTAGCCAAGTCGCTGTCTGAATATTCCAGTTTTCTAAGTACATTTTGAAACTTGTGGCAGTCTAGAAAGAAGAAAACGACACCTATCATTAGCTTTAAAAATACCCCAAGGAATGGAAAGTCATCCCCAGAATTTCCCTGGCAGCCCGAGATGTGCTATTTCAACGGAGACTCCTCCGTCAAGAGTAAATCAGCTGTTCCATCCTACACAGTAAAATTTTCCGGTATTTGTAAGGTTGACTTTGCACCAGAACTTGGCTTGCAAAGTCTTCATTTCCCTCAAAATTTATTTTCAAGTTATAGGAAGACTGAAGAAATGTCCTGTAGGTTCTTCCTCCACTCTGGTTAAAAAAAAAAAAAAAAAAAAAAATTTTTTTTTTAAGTCATCTGAGTTTTAAAACTAAACACTCTCAAAGAGGCTTTGCCGCAGGAAAACTTTAATTGTGCCATTTTAGGGCCTTCCTGGAGACAGCCTAAATTTGTCATCATTCGCTATGTAGCCATCTATAAACTTGTGAACTTATTCTACAAACAGCCACTCAGGTTCAAATGTTTCCAGTTGTATTTAGAATAGTGAGCGATTTCATGCACGAAGGGGTCTCAATACAAAAAAAAAGAAAACAAACATCATCCAACTGGCAATGATACAGGTACCAAAGAAGAGAGATTCTAAAATAAGGCATCAAGTGGGTTTTCTCATTAAATAAATGTTAATTAATTAAAATTTTTCTTTAAAAAAGGTCTTATCAAAGGCTGGTATTAGAAAGCATAAAGCAAACATTCAAGAAGCGGAATTCCTAATAAAGGTGGAAGTGCCACTTTTTTCTATTTCAACCATAAGAAAATCTTAGCCCACACACTGACTGGCCTAACACAGTATGTTTGGAAAGGAGGAGAGAGATGATGGATGGATGGATGGATGGATGGGTGGATAGATGGATGGATGGATGGAGCTAAATAGATAGAGGCTAGATATTGTATTATGACTTTTTATTTCAAAACCCTGAAGGGTGTTATTTACGTCTACTGGCTAATGTTATATGCACAGCTTCAATATACCTTCGCTAAATCAGATTTCCTTGGTTTTCCTTAGCTCTTTGCTATGAACTCTACTGAATATGCAAACTCCCCCTCTAGTTTTAATAATAAGGATATAACTTCATAACTTAGCCCTTTGCCCAGACCACAGCCCCAAAGCGAAAGGACTGTGTCTTGGTGTACTGGTGGGCAGCCAAAGGCAAAAGGGAGCCTCTGGAAAGTATAAGTATCCACAGCGCTCTGAGGCAGCCAGCAGTGATCCAAGACTTCTGAGGAAGAGAAAGTTTTAGTGGGAAAAGGGAGCAAAGTCATAACACATTTGGACTGCCTCGGATCGTCATCTGGATAGAAAGGAGAACCTTGCAGATTATCTACACTGCTTTTCCAAAAATGAGAAAGGTGGTCCCGGAGGCTGCAACTTGGTTTAAGCCAGTTAAGATGAAGAGATAACTCGGGCATCAAGAAGGTGGAGAACGTCCACCATGTCTCCTTCTGGCCAAGTGTCCATCTAATGGGAAGCAAGTGGTCAGTCACCACATTCCTGGTTTCTTGCTCTAAATGCACATTCCCCTCCTGCTCACTCTCCAGCGGCGCCCTGCCTGCCCTGTGGTGGGTGGAAAACCACGACCAACAGCACGTCTGAGTCACCCGGCTAGAGATCGGTCCTACTGTAAGTTGACAACCCTGTTCTTACTCCCACCCAGCAGCAAGGAGGAAAGGGTCAAGGACGGAGCCTTCCACTCTGCTCACAAGGCCAGGAAAATCAAGAATGATGTGCCCCCAAGAGCCCACCTCTGAAGACATCTTCAGAGGTGTGGTCCAAGAACAAAGCCAGTGAAAGACAAAAACCACTTGGATTCTAGTGGCCTAAAAGCTGTGTGCCACGGCCGTTCTCCTTAAAAGCAGCTGGATTAGAAATGTTTTAAAAGGGAGCACAGAGAATGTCTGCAATATTAAAAATCTAAATACAGGCTTCCCATCTGCACTCTTGACTGAAGAAAGTAGACCGTGAAACAAGAGAAAACGACATTTGTACTTTCTAGTTGAGAGAACAGGAACGTAAACAACAGAAAGATCTTCCTGGCTCTTTTTCAGATGTCTGCATGTCATGCCTTGAACCTTTACAACTGTCAAGAAAGTGGGGATCTTTAAAAAGACAGGAAAAAATTCTAAGACGCAGAACGTCCGGGAGCCTGCTGGACCTGGGATGCCCTGATCGTTTTCCCTTGGACGCTCTGAGGAGGAGCTCACAGGGACAGCACTGAAAGCAAACCATTTGCTTTATTCACCGCGGGAGCTTAATTCAAAAGTGTAATAGACTCACCTCAATTTTCCAGATGTTTAGGTTAGAAAGCAGATCCCAACAGAAATTTCCATCCTTATCCACTCCGCTGAACCCAAAGCCAGCTGCGTTATTCACTGCATCAGCTATGGTTTTTAAAACAACACGTTAAGATATGGAACAAAAGTCACATTGGTGCTTTAAGTGATATTAAATGTCTGTCTAGCTTTCAGATTGAGAGATAGGCAGTAGTTTCTCCGTGGAAAAGAAACCAAAACAACTGAAAGGACCTGGTACCATTATACATCCCAGAAGCCTTTTGCGCTCTTCGGTGGCCTTAATTTTTATTCATTCATTTGTATTCATTCACTAGCATTTATGTGCGCCTGCTTACTAAGAAGGCATGAGATCCTCCTACAACACACAATGAAAATAAAAGAAAAATGAATCAGAACAAAGCAACAGGAGTTAGTGACCCACTTGATGTAAGGGGAGATGTCTAAGCTCAGAAGCAGAGGCCAGAGGAAACAGGGAACTGAGGGGACTTGGACAGGTCCAAGAGCTGTCATTAAAGATGGCATCAAGCGAATGGCACAGCATTAAGTCAGGAGGAGAACCAGCTCTGAAAGTGAAATTAGAGCTCATTCTGGACGTATTAAGCATGACATGCCAGTAGGTATCAGCCGGGGCTGCCAAGATACAGTTAGAAAAGCCTGGAGCATAAGACAAAGAGCAGAGCTAGAGATGTGAATTCGGGGCCAGCCTCCACGGAGACCACACATGGACCCAATTACCAAAGCATCCTACCCACACTCAGTCTGAGAAAGCTCCCGTTTCCATCTTTATTCCACTTCACAGAACTATAAGAAAATGTCCCCCTGCCATGAGTATAATATTTCTAATTCCTTAATTATGCAATGTTGTAATCAAATAGAGATCTGATGAAATCAACATACTTTCATTAGGAAGACCAAAAGGTTAATTGTCTCTTTTCGCTTAGTTCGTTAATTGTTAGAGTATTTTATTTAAAAAATAAACTTTAACACCCCCCAAAACCAAGTAATCTAATTTAAAAATGGGCAGAAGATGTGAGCAGACATTTCTCCAAAAAGGACATCCGGATGGCGAACAGACACATGAAAAGATGCTCAACATCACTCAGCATCAGGAAACTGCAAGTCAAAACAATGAAGTGTCAGCTCACACCGGTCAGAATGGCTAAAGAAATACAAGCAGCAACACGTGGGCAAGGGCGCAGAGAAAAAGGAAGCTTCTTGCACTGTTGGTGCAAATACGAACTGGTGCAGTCACCGTGGAAAACAGGATGGAGGTTCCTCAAAAATAAAAATAGAGCTACCCTATGATCCAGTAATCACACTATTGGGTATTTGCCCCCCAAATACAAAAATACTAAGAGCTACATGCACCCCTATGTTTACAGCAGCATTATTTACAATAGCCTAACTATGGAATCAGCCCAAATGTCCATCGATGGATGAGTGGATAAAGAAGATGTGTATGTATGTGTGTGTATGTACACACACACACACACACACACACACTGGAATATTACTCAGCCATAAGAACAATGAAATCTTGCCATTTGCAATAACATGGATGGGTCTCGAGGATTATAATCCTAAGTGAAATAAAGCAGACAAATACCATTGATCTTAATTCTATGTGGAATTCAAGAAACAAGACAAACATAGGAAAAGGGAGACAAACCAAGAAACAAACTCTGAACTACAGAGAACAAACCGATGGTTCCCAGAAGGCAGATGAGGTGGGGGATGGGAGAAACAGGTGATCGGGATTAAGGCATGCCCTTGTCATCATGAGTGCCAGGTGACACACGGAAGTGATAAACTACTATACTGCATACTTTAATAACACTCTATGCTAACTATACTGGAATTAAGATAAAAAATAAGTAAGCTACATCACAGTACTGTAAGGTCTTAGATCTGGGGAGATCTCAGAGAACTCTTTCTTGAGGCTCTATTCCTTCTTTCCCAATGAAGTTCAGGTCCAGCTCCAGAGTGACTTCTGAAGGGTTATTCTAAAGAAAAACAACGTGTCTATGTTTGTCTCCTTTTCTTTGGGCACAGTTGGTGACTGCACACTGCTTACCCTATGCTTGGCTTGGAAATCATCCGGTTTCTTCCAGAAGGAAGGATGAGAAGTACTGAGACCCGCTAGGTCGTTCCCCCAAGCCGCCTGGAAGGAACCCAGTGCAAAAGGAAAAGAAGAGCGAAGCAGGGCTGCGGCCGTTGAGGAACGAAGTTTTCAGTGTGTGGTTAGAAACGATGAGTGATAAGATAAGCTGAACCAGGAGAAGAGGAGCCCCTCTGGGGGCTGTGCTGGAGCCGAAAACCAGGGCTGGCCAGACAGTACGGGCCCCGCAGCCCTTCAAGTCCTCCTCCTGCCTCCAGCCTCGCCCAACAACAGGAAACCACCACCTCTCTTTTGGGGGCCTACAACCTTTCCAAGGACTTTACCAAACACTCGGCAGCCAGCCTCATTCAGCGCTCCCAGGGGTGAGAAGATGCCGGCTGAGAGGTGGGCTCTAGGGCCAGAGCCCCTGGCTTCTGTGTCTTCGCTGAGCAACAGATTGAACCAACATTTGGCCTCAAGAGAGCCATCCGTCCTCTAGAAACCCATTCCCTTGGGAAGAAAATGGATGTTAGAGTGGTACCTGTCTTAAAGCCGCGTTGCAAGAGTTAAAGAAGTCATGAAGGGGGTTCAGAGCGCAGAGCCCAAGTCAGCCCTCCAGAAACGTTCGCTGCTGCTCCCCCCGACCCATCTTGCCAAGGTGCAGTGAGGCTACCATTCGGATCACTCAGGTGGTAAACAGTGCCAGGCTCCGAATGCGAGAAAGGATTCTGATCCCGCCCCCCGTGTGGCTAGGAGTCGCTCCGAAAGACAAAGGGAGGACCAGAACAGTGGTTCTCAGAGGCCGCGTCTGGAGGCTGGGAAATGTGTTCGCTCGGAATCGTGCGTTCCACCGTTTATCCAAGACGTGGTTCTTGTCTCTGAGCGGTTAGAGGTTCTAAGTTCACCAGCCCCAAACTGGCTTTACTTGTATCGTCTACTGTATTATTACAGATAAATTAACTTGGACGCCCATATTGTGGAGGTTGCGATCCTTCCTTGGAACACAGCCTGGGCTGAAGTTGAGTCTCACTAATTAGTACTAATTAGGGAAAAACAACCAGAATTGTACACTAAGCCCAAAGAAAATTGCCTTCATTATTTCAATATAAACAGTAACGAGAATGAGGCTAACACGGTGCGGCTCAGCCGAGATTCATGAAGAGGCCAGCTTTAAGGATTAAATTCATAATCACGTATAATTAGTGCATCAATTATATGCAAATGATGTTTTAAGGAGCTGGATAAAACAATTATTCGCTTAAGCGGTTTAAATAGTCCCTGTTAGGCTAGTCATTGCTTCCATATTCATAAATAATACAAAGGTTAATTTCAGACCAGCCCATGCAAGCTAAACCATAACAAAGTTCGAACTGAGGCCACACAAATTCATGAAGTATCTCTCCTGAGGCTACCCCCCCAAAAAAAGATAAAGGGAAGGGGGTATAGAAAAGAGCCAAGTCCACAGAGAAAGCTACCCACAGAAAAGGATACTCCCAGAATCTGGGGCACTCCCAAAAAGCCAGAACAATGCCAGATGCCCCCTGTTGCCTAGAACCCCCTCCCCATCCCCATCCCCACCGGCACAACCCACCTCGCGTTAGACTTTCCCTAGGAAGCCACACAGGGCCTTGCCTTCCTCCTAAAGCAGGAGCTGATTTAGTCCAGAAGCCAGCCCTTAAGCCCTAGGATACAGAATATGGGAACGGGAAAGGTAGGGAGGGGGAGAGAAAAGGAAGCGTTAAGTGAAGACGTAGGAGGTAGCAAGGAGAGCGAGCTGTTATCTCTTCCTCTCTCTCTCATTCTCTCATTCACAACCACACACTCAGGTTAGAGCAAAGTGGAAATATTAAGTATTTCACGCAGGAAACGAAGCCTCGTGCTCCAAGCAGGGTTCCAACCATAGTAAGTATCGTGCTTACCTACAGAAGAAATTACCATTCTTAAGTCATAAAGCAGGTGCACAAAGAGGAATAAGGCTTTTGGAGGCTTATTCCAAAACAACCAGTCTATATTCATCATCCCCCCCGGACTGCTGGCCTGGGGACAGCTCCCCACGTTACCGCCCGATCAGTATGCCGGTCTCTGGGCCCGCAGACCGTTAACAATCTGATGGCAGACAAGAGGGCTTATATTTGCATTCCCCCGCGACAGAACCCGGTACGTGACAAAAACTCCCTGAACTGAACCAAAGGGGACAAACAAAATTTCCCACGCTGCAAATGTTTTAAAAGCCTTCAGTTCTATCTTTCTGGCCAAGTGTCCCCAAAACACCACACTAGACTGAACTTCTCCCTGAACATTTCGACCTTTAAAAATCATTTAGACCAGGACTTGGGGAGAGAGAGGAATGAGGAGTTATCTGTTTTTTAAAAATAGGTACAGCGTTCCTATTTGGGGTGATGGGAAATTCCGTTCTGGAGATGGACAGTGGTGATGGTCGCACAACACTGTGAATGAGCTTCATGCCACCAAGTCGTAGACTACAGAGGATTAAAATAAATTCTGTGTTCTATCTTACCACAATAAAAAATTAAAAATAATTTGGTAGCTACCAGCTTTAATTTGGGGATAAAAACTTGGGGCATGAAAATGAGAGAAAAGGAACTCAATTAAGTGCTACGCCTTCACTCAGGGAGCACAGGCTGAGCACTAGGCACGGAATTTAATCATTTGTTTGACTTAATACACCAAATCAGGGCTCCCTGACATCAAGCCCCAGGTCACCTTCAGCTAAGAACTTAAATTTCCATTCCTGAACTGCCGTGCCTTATCACAATCCCTCACCGTTCCTGGCAAGTACATAGGACTTACTGCTCATTCCAGCAAAGCTTTCAACTTTTCCAGTTTAAAATTGTTTGTAAGGAAAGACAGAAAAACAAATCAAAGTCGAACTTTCTACCTTAAAAAAAAAAAGTCACCTGAAGTCAGTTTCTAAGGCATAAAGCTGAATCAACAATTTTTTTTAACCAACGATTTCTTAAAAAGAAAATGAGACCTAAGTCAGCACGTGTGTTAGTCATTTAAAGCATGTCCCCTCTATTATGCACAACCCAGAAAAATGACAAGACGGCCAGATCGTTCTGGAATTTTCCCTTCTAACTTTCCACTATACGACTGGGAAGCTTTGATTGGTGGAGGACGCTTCCAAGTTTGGACATCTGCTAATAACACTGAGTCGAAGTGACCGCCAGGACGGCTCTGCTCTTATCACGGGTAATTGAGTTTATGGATGGCGGGACACAGGAGTGCTTTGGTGGAAAGTGTATAACATGATACTGGCAGAGCTCCCTCCATCATGCACTGAACTTTTTTTGATTAGGTGATCCAAAATGCTGTTCTGGGTAGGCTCTCCCAGGAGTCTCACTTTTCCCTTATTCACTCGGGGCCGTTCCATCAGACGTACCTAATGTCCAGGCAAAGTAATACTTGGGCTTCGAAGCTTGCATGACAATATATAAGTAGCACAGTCGAGTCAGAAAGTTTGCCTTATGAACAAACCAGTCATCGGTCAGGCAGGTGATGGGGAAGGACTTCGTGAGCGTCAAAAACAGGAGGAGAGACACCAAGGTCATGCACAACTTGCGTATCACAGCTCTCTGAAAATGTGGAAAAATATCAGTGTAACCAGGCAAGACTCCGGTATGAGGAAAACAATTTCAGCAAGGGCACGTTAGGGACAAGCTGTTCCAATAGCTGCTTTGGTAATATTCCTTAGGAGGAGTGGCAACAGGCATTCTTAGGACACAGATTGGATCCTGAGCATAGGAGCTAAAAGCAAATGAAGTCCATACCTCTGACACCTGAGGTCTGAATGTATCTAAAATTGAAGGAAACTATTACCAGCACATTCTACCAACAAGAGGAAGGTAGTTGTTTTTGTTTTTAAGATTTCATTTATTTATTTGAGAGACAGAGAGCATGAGCGGTGGGAGGGCGAGGGGCAGAGGGAGGAGGAGAAGCAGGCTCCCCACTCAGCAGGGAGCCCAGCATGGGACTCGATCCCAGGACCCTGGGATCAAGAGCTGAGCTAAAGGCAGATGCTTAACCGACTGAGCCACCCGGGCGGCCCAAAACGAAAGGTAGTTTAATTACCTAAAACATAAGAGAAAGAGCATTACAGGGTGGCGATCTTCCATCGGAAAGAAATAACCATTTGTGTTCCACTTCTGTTGCCAGCAGAGTCAAGGAAATGGGTCTGAATCACCACAAGGAGGACCGAGGCTTAGCTAGGAAGGCTTCCGTGCAAGTTCTGAAACGCCTGAGCTGGGACATGAGCCCGTAATGGGGAGCTTCAGAAAGTCCTCCAGGATGGTTTGCATGTAGTCTGCTCTAGCATGACGATGTGCTGGCATTTTAAATGCCTCTGGACCAAGTGATTTTGCCCAGTTTCCCCAACATTCCAGGGAATGTCATTTAACGACAATAGAACTATAGTTCCCAACTTTATAAAAACAGTCACTTTCTGGGGCGCCTAAGTGGCTCAGTCAGTTAAGCACCCAACTCTTGATGTTGGGTCAGGGCGTGATCTCATGGGTTGTGAGATCAAGCCGAGGGTCAGGCTCTGCGCCTAGCACCAAGTTGGCTTAAGATTCTCTTCCTCCCCCTCGCCCCTCCCCCCCCATCATGCTTGCAGTCTCCCCTTTACTCTCTCAGATAAATCAATATTTTTTTTTAAGCCACATTTTTTTGTAATACAGGGATAGCAATAGCACCTCCTGAGAGCAGCTTGAGGTTCAGGTGAATGAGTATTTGCAAGGTACCAAGAACAGCATCTGGCTCCCAGTCAAGTGCTCACCACGCCCGGTTGGCCACAATTGCTGACAACACGCTGGGGAGGTACCAGCCTGGGAGCACCAGGCACCTCCCACCAATGTGTCTTTACCTAAAATACCACCTGACCACATCCCTCTCTCTCTCTGTGCACAGAAATGCTGACAGTCTCCCCGGGGAATGATATGAAGACTCTGTGATCATACTCTCAGGAACACGGGAGCACTACCATGGTAGATTCTGCCAAGAAACACCTGTGAGTACTTCGATGCCCCATGGCCATGGTGACCTCACTCCCACATTGTTTCAATGACCCAGCAAGGGCTGAGACCACTGACAACCCATACAGTGTGGGAGACCCGACCGTGTCAAAACTATCTGAAAATTCACGCTTAGTCAGTCACTTAAATTTTCCCAAATAGTAATTTTGCCTAGATTTTAACAGTTATAAAATATTTAACTCAATTATCCTGACTCTCCTTTTTCCAATTTTCCTTCTTCCTTCAACTAAATTACAAACTTCCCTTAAATATAGGATATGGGATCTGAATAAATTTAGCGTATTTGTGACGTTCAACACATTATTCTTATGTTAACTAATTTGAAATCAATAAAATTCAGGTTAAAATTAAAATAATTCCCAAAACACCATCTTAAACTCTCGAAGTCAGTAAAACCAGTCTTTAAGAGCATGCCAATATAAAACTGGTTTCCCACATAAGAAGCAGGCTCTGCAATTTAAAAAAAAAGAAAAAAATCACATTTATTCTGGTTTCCACTCCCTCCCCATCCCCCTTTGATGACATTATCCTTTGGCTGGATATGAATTTCTATTCATAAAGACAAAAAAAAAAAACAACCCTCGTAAATCCAAATGTGTTAACTAGCACAGTGCTGAGCACACTGTAAGCATTAAATATTGGCTAGTTGACCTAGTGGATAGATTGCTTTAATATTTCCAGGCCATGAGCTCGGCTGTGAGGCAAACGGGGGGTGGGGGGGGGGTGGGGGGGTGGGCAGTTCCTGGCCAAGCTTTCTGGTAAACTGTTTGGCTTTTTAATTAGAACAATTACTAGTGAGAGTCAGCACTGGCAACAGAGCTCGATTTTTCCGGAGCTCTGGGTAAATCATTAGCACTGGCCACTTACAGCGGGAGAAGGCTCGGGCAGGTTGTGGAAACCTCTTTGCTTCCAGTTCACCTCCAGCAACTTCGTGTGTATGTGTCTCCCTTCAATAAAGGCTATATAATCCTTGAAATTGTTGCAAGGGCCAGCTATGACACTCATGAAGTTGAGAAGGTAGCTTAAGTATTCCAAGAAAGAGGGTTTTACTCTGTGAAAATAAAGTTAAAAAAAAAAAAAGAAAGAAAGTTGAAGAGCCTTCATTCTCAGATTTTTCTTTTAGATCTGCAGGTCAGCCAATCCTAAACGCAGGCATTTTCTTGGTAGGTGATGAAACAGCACGTGGTCTTTCTTGGTCCGGGTTCTCTAAAAATCCCCCTAAGCGAGAGACCTTGCAGAAAGGAGCCGGTAATAACACGAGGTGGGTGGCTCAGAGAAGGCGTGGGGCTCCGCGGCGCCCTCTGCTGGCCGACGGCGGCTATAGACACGGAGGGCGAGGTCCGGGGTCATTCTGAGGCTGGGAAGGGCTCTTTTTCAGCAGCCCTAACTGTCAGCAGGAGAGAATGAAGGTAATAAACAGGAGGCAGGGTGGGAACCTGACCTAATGTGAGCTGATCCAGATGCTGTGAAGCGGGAAAACTCCCTCCCAGCTGCCAAAATAAACACAAAAGCAAATGATGGGTGGAACCGGTTTCCATTTGAAGAGGACACACGAAACTACCCCTAGAGCAGTCTCGTGTCTGCTCCGGCATCCAGGCACGAGGTCGCCAACCACAGACACAAGTAGTAGCAGGGAAACATTCTATAGAGACCAGCTCTAGGTGGTGTTTTAATCGCATTTAAAGGGGCAGGACAGTATTGTGGGGAAAGGTTCCCCCAAATGCCATTGCTAACCAGTCACTGGAATTGTGCCCTACATTTACAGCCCCATAACACCGAGCAAAGAATCTGATTCATTTGCCTCTTGCACTGAGTCTCCACAGCTGCCGAGTCTCAATCCCTTAATGTGAAAACGAGGCACTCAATCTCTGTACCACTCAGGACCCTCTCTTTCTTACCCCTGACTACCTCCCGGAATTCTCCTATAGGAACCCTGCACCGTGGCTGCCCGTGGCTGCCCGTCCTTCCCCGATGTGCTACCCCACGAGCCATTTCCATTCCCTATCAATGTTATCCTCCTCCCTTACAGCCTCCCTTCCTCTCCGACATCCACACCGGCCACCGTCTGCCTTCGGACTGCTTCCTGCCTCCTGCCTCCTGCCTCCCACTCCAGCCCTACTTCCTAGCCGTTTTCACAGCGGCATTTAATCATACTGATGTGCACTGATAACTGTTTCTTGAGGACCCTCAGACACATGCCCAAGAAAAATAACTCCGTCATAGACCTAACAACAGCAGTGAAGAAGAATCTTGCAAAACTAACAAAATTACAGACCCGTCTACTCTCTGTCCCAGCAATCCCGCTTCTGGGACTCTATCCCACCACTATATACAAACCTATTTAAAATGACTTAATGACTCAAACAGGGTTTGAAAAGTCGAAGATTGGCAGACAACCCAAGTATCCATCAACAGCTTCATTAAAAGCAATAATACATCCATATAGTGGAGTTAGTCCATATTAAAAAATGAGGAGGGTTTCTAGATGCTGATATACAAAGGGCTCGAGAACATATTGTTACACTTACTTTACAGCAAGTCGATGTTGCTCGGCAGAGAGGTCTTCAGGTCTTCGACCTAATCCTATAAAAAAGAAAAATGTAGCAATACGATGTTTGAAGTAGAAAATTCCAGAAGAGGCTTATAAAAGTCATTTGGAAAAAAAGTGATTTATGTCACATTTCATTTATTTCATGAATCATAAAATCATTTTTTTTCTAATGCTCTGGAATAGTGAGCCACAAGTGCACGTGTGAGGGGGAAAGTCTGCAGGTTCTCGTGAAGAGGGGAGAAGCAGGGCTTACTCTGATTTAAACTGCACGGTAGGACATAGATCCCAGAGAACTCCCCACATCTCCTCTGCTCCTTACCGAAGGGCCTATGTTTTCACTGCTACAGGAGAGGGAGGGAGAGAGAGACATCTCGAGAGAGACCTGCCTTTGCAGCCTGCACCAGCTCAAAGACCTCCCTGATTACGCCAGCAGCAGACACCTGCTACCAGCTGACAGCGTGGGTTTGGAATGGGGAAAGGGACAGGGGACTTTCCTCTTCTAAAAAAACAGGAAATGTAATCCTGAATGCAGGGAAAGTACAAGACTTATGAGGTGATTCTTCTTCTTTTAAAATTCGTCCATGCCAGGAAAAAAAACCCAAACAAACCCAAATCACCTTTGTGCTTCTCATAAAATTTATATGTTAGCTTACAGTTACAGAAACTGAAGTGTCATCTAATAAGTTGTAAACATTGGACTACAAAGCCGTATATCCAGCTAAGACCAATGATGGTCACCAATCATAAAGGCATTTCAGAAATATGTATATAGGAAGACTGGGTTTCTGGAATTTGCTTGTTCGTACTACTCACAAGAAAAATAAACAAACATCTTGCTGCACATAAGGGTTTTTCCAGAAAATCGGGTAAACTGAGAATGCTTTAAAAAGTAAATTCAGGCAAAAAGCCTATTTAAAAGAAAAAGGCAGTGTTAAAAAAAAAAATCACACTTTCTTTCTAAGATGTCAACAATACATCTCTAGCAAATCTAGAACTTAAATTGATTTTAGCTATTGGTTTATGTGCTAATGTTAGTCTATCACCACTACCAACTAGACTTTTAGGTACAAAAACATTTAGCAGCGTGCCCCAGTTTGCCTTGGACTTTCCCAGTTTGGGCCCTAAAAGTCTCATGCCCTGGGAAACTGCTCAGTTCTGGACAAACCAGGACAGTCAGTCACCCTAGAAAAACTCTGTCCTTGGTATAAACTTACCCAGTTCTCTACAGAACGACTAAATCGCCAAGTATGAACTAGGAATATCCAAGGTCAAAATGAAATTAAATCAGCTTTAAAGAAAAATAAGACTAGCTAAGAGAGATTATAAATCTTCTCAACCTGTTCACACATAAAGAAGCTTCAACAACCTGAAAGCATTTGCCGGAGCAGTACAAATCCGTAGAGTATCCTCTTACTAATTGTACGTGACACCTCCTACGCCCATACTGAAATCCTCCAACCCGGCTGAAAGTGCCGTCCTCCTTCCCTGGAACCAGGTTTTAATCGTGTAATTCACACTTTCTGGTCATTTTCAGAAAGGGCAGGAGGAAGGATAGGCTTAGTTTTATACGAACAGAAGATTCTTCCTTCTTCCAAGGAGAAGGGTCAGGCTAATCTCATTAGATAATTTTCCAAGCCAAACAAAACAAAAACACTAAACAAGACAAAACTAGCATAAAAAAAAAAATTAACCAGCCAATATTATTCTTTATTACCTGTGAGCTTCTCAGATTAAACCAAAGAAAAACGATGCCATTTCTTCCCAAGAGATTTGGAAACAAAGGGCAGAGAGCGCCATAAATTTAAAACATTATAAAGGTAAACAGAAAACCAGCTGTTCTCAGTGTAAATACTTCAGCCAATTTAGATTACAGAAATAATAGCTGGGAAAGTAAAGAGCATGATTAGAGAAGCTTGCAAAATTTGACAAGTTGTAGAAGATCTGCCAGTCCTTGGCTAAACTCTGGACTACGGGGTATAGTCTAAACGAAGAGCTCTGAATGTCAGGCTCACTCTCGGAACCAAAAGGAGAGTTGCTTTTCTCACCATCATGAACTTGGAATGCCAAGGTCGTGATCTTCTGCGTGACAATCATCAGAGGCCTAAAAGAAGATAGAAGAGAATCGATTGGCAGAAGGACCACTAGAAAAAACATTCATTCTATTTCTCTGCATGGTAGTTGTTCATCTCGAAGGCTCTTCAATAACGTGCAAAAAAACCCCAAAAACAAAACAAAAAACGGAGTTCAAAAATTCCCTTCCAAATCACTTTAGATAAGTAGATACAACAACACTGAATGAGAGGACACCGGAGAGCCCCTCTTGCACAGTTACTCCACATGTGAGTTCCAGGACCACAACCATGAGCATCTTCTGGGGCTCATTAAAAATGCAGACGCTCCATTCCAGAACCAGAAAACGAGGACCTGCATTTTAACAAGACCTCCAGGGAAACTCAGATGTGCGTTAAAGTATGAGCAGCCCCCGTCTGGGGGGTACCTAATTCAGCGCCCTGGTTCCACCTGGATGAGATCCATATTCTGGCTTTTTCACCCTAATATGTTCTAACCTGTGTTATTCTGTTGAAGGCAATTCTTCCGAGCACACATAGTAAGATACTTCTGTAAAATGCGGCCACCTGTCCGTAAACCATTTAGTGACAAAAAATAAGAACGATTCTCATTTGAAAAAAGAGATCAAATAAAAACTTGCCTAAGAAGTAGCACCCATGCCAACAAGAACACCAATTCAACAGAGGCAAGAATAGCTTTTTTAAAAATAAAGATTTTATTTACTTATTGGAGAGACAGAGACAGAAGCAGAGATAGTGAGAGAGAGCAGGAGCAGGGAGGGGGGGGGAGAAGCTGGTTCCCCGCAGAGCAAGGAGCCCAAGGTGGGACTCGATCCCAGGACTTTGGGATCATGACCTTAGCTGAAGGCAGGCGCATAACCCACAGAGCCACCCAGGAGCCCATAGCTTTTTAAAATAGTGATGGCACAACTAGATAGCAACATAAAAAGAATAAAAAAATAATTTTAAAATGTATCAAAGATCTAAATGTAACAGCTAAAACTATAAAACTCTTAGAAGAAAACACAGGCATAAATCATGAACTTAGATGTGTAATGGTTTCTTTTCTTTTTTTTTTTTTTAAAGATTTTATTTATTTATTTGACAGACAGAGATCACAAGTAGGCAGAGAAGCAGGCAGAGAGAGAGGAGGAAGGAGGTTCCCCGCTGAGCAGAGAGCCCGATGCGGGGCTTGATCCCAGGACCCCGAGATCATGACCTGAGCTGAAGGCAGAGGCTTAACCCACTGAGCCACCCAGGCGCCCCGGTGGTGATGGTTTCTTAAATGTAACACCAAAAGTACAGGTAACGAAAGAAAAATGTAGATTGAATATCATTAAAACTTAAAACTCTGTGCTTCAAATGACACACACCATCAAGAAAGTGAAAAGACACTTCATAGAATGTGTGACTATATGTGCAACTCATACATCCGATACGGGACTCAGTACTAGAATATATAAAGAACTCTTACAATTCACTAAGAATAAGACAATAACTCAATTTACAAATGGCCAAAGGATCTGAATGGACATTTCTCTGAAAAAAAGATATACAAATGGTAAATCAGCAGATGAAAAGATGCTCAACAATAATCAGTCATCAGAGAAATGGAAACCAAATCATAAGGCATTTCACAAGCACAAGGACGACCAGAATCCCAAGGGTAACAAGTGCTGGTCAGGAGGTGGAGAACTGGAACCCTCATACTTTGCTGGTGGGAACATTAAAAGGTCCAGCCACTTCAGAAAGTCCGACAGTTTCTTTTTCTTTTTTTTCAGATTTTATTTATTTGCCAGAGAGAGGAGACACAGCGAAGAGAGAGAACACAAGCAGGGGGAGTGGGAGAGGGAGAAGCAGGCTTCCCACTGAGCAAGGAGCCCGATGCGGGGCTCGATCCCAGGACCCTGGGATCATGACCCGAGCCAAAGGCAGACGCCTAACAACTGAGCCACCCAGGCATCCCAGTCTGGCAGTTTCTAAAAAGGTTAAGCACAAAGTGACTGCATAAGCAAGAAATTCCACTCCTAGATATATACTCATGAGAAATAAAAATCTATCTACACAAAAACTTGTACACACCTGTTCAGAGCAACATTATTCATAATAACGCAAAAGGAAATAACCCCGATGCCCACCAACTGATGAATGGATAAATGAAATGTGGTATGTCTATATAAATAGAACATTATTCAGCAATAAACATAATAAAGTACCGACCCGTGCTATAATATGGATGGACCTAGAAACCATCATGCTAAGAGAAAGAAAGCAGACACAAAAGTCCTATGTTGTAGGATTCCATTTATATAAAAGAGCAGAATAGATATATCCATGGAGAAAGGAACACGTTACTGGCTGCCTAAGGCTGGAGGAATTGGGAGGAAATGAGGACTGATGGTTAATGTGCACAGGTTTCTCTGGGGGGTAATGAAAACGTTGTATTAATCATGCTAATGGTTGCACCTGTAAATCCACTCTGCGAATATGCTCAAAACCACTGCATTGCCTTCTCCAGATAGGTGAACTGTAGGATATGTGAATTATATGTCAACAAGGCTGCAGTTTTTATAAACAGCATCTGTTTTTCATCGTCCACCCTCATTGAGTACCCTTAACAGTTCCATTCTTGCCCAACCAGACAAGACAAAACCCCACTGCTCAACCATAACGTCCTTCAACCCTTCTTAGTCTAGCCTGGTTTTCTGATACACACTGTTGAGGTTTCCTATTGAGTTTGCTGTCTCTGACCCCTCTGGACTGATGGCTCATTTATGTAGATGGTGAGAATAGCATCCCTGGGATGATCCTGGGATGTCACACTCCCCGTGAGCTCAGGCCAAGTGTGTGGGACGATGGGATGGGGCACAGACCATTTTAGGCCAAGTCTGATATGTGACAACTGCACTCTACCTCTTGCCTGTGAGTACTTTTTCCTCCTTAATTCTTCCCCCTCTAGTTCCCATTTTCCATCTCTATAAAATAATACGCATGCGGGGCACCTGGGTGGCTCAGTCGGTCAAGCGTCCCACTCTTGGTTTCAGCTCAGCTTATGATCTCAGGGTCGTTAGACGGAGCCCAGCCAAGCGTGGGGTCTGCTTGAGATTCTCTCCCTCCCAACTGCCCCTCCCCTGGCTCATGCACATTCTCTCTTTCAAATAAATAAAATCTTAAAAAATAATAAAATAATAAAATAATCATGTAACATTAAACTATCAATATAAACCAATAAACTATTTTAAAGTACCAACAAATACCCTCTGAAATCTAAACACTCATGCCCAACTTTGTATCTTATTGGCAAAAGCCCAATGGCCACTTTTTGAAACAAGGTTCCTAATATCCCACAGGATGCTAGCAGAAGAGAAAGGGAGTCTGCCTGCGGACAGATGGGAAGGACGGCCATGCTCTACCAGGACTGGTGAGAAGGAGGTGTGGCAAAATAGGGAGCCATCCGGCTCATTTGAGCACAGCCAGACACGCTCATAGCTTACACTGATTGTGACTGTGCTCCTGCAGACTGGAAAAAATAACTGTTCTTCCAGGGCACTGAGGTTTGGGTCTTAGAGTAAGAGCTACAGGGAAGCTTTCTACAACAATGCGGTCTTGCAGATAAATATAATTCTGCATCTCACCTTCTTGATGTTCAACAAGACTTTGACTCAGAATGTACAACAGGTGCCGAGAGCTATTTTGTTGTTGTTTTTGTTTTTTTGAAAGGGGTTCACTCTAAGTGTCACATTCAAGGTAGTTTCCAAACATGACTTTCAAAACACAATGTTTCTTTCCAAAGCCTTTTTAGCTTTTTTTTTTTCCATGCAAGATCAAAAGTCCTAGAAATCAGTAATAGGACCTAAGCCCCCCAGCTTCCCTTACACAGAGTCCAGTACAACATTTTAAAAACTTTGGGGCGCCTGGGTGGCTCAGTGGGTTAAAGGCTCTGCCTTCGGCTCAGGTCATGATCTCAGGGTCCTGGGATCGAGCCCCGCATCGGGCTCCTTGCTCAGCAGGGAGTCTGCTTCCCCCCTTCTGTCTCTGTCTGCCTCTCTGCCTACTTATGATCTCTGTCTGTCAAATAAATAAATAAAATCTTTAAAAAAAAAATTTGAGGCCCACATCCTGGTGACTATGCAATGTGCAAACCAAGTAAGTTCCTACTTTCCATTTAATTCATAACTTCACTTTTTAAAGGGTCTAAAAAAATAGATATATCAAAAAAGAAAATGTTATGGAATTAGTCTACCTTTCTGTCTTTATAGAAAAATAATGTTTGTTTTCCTCTATCTGGCATTACATTTAATGTATTTCATAGTAAGGCTCATGTTCAAAAATGCATTAAGTAGTCTCATATATGCAACGGCCTTGAGCAGAAGTCACTCAAATCTATGGGCTCTGGGGGCGGGGCATCGACGATTAGCTCCTGCCCATTCCATCTCCAACTTCAAGCTGGGGCCACACCCCCTCGAGCTGCGCCAGCCAATGGCAGAGCGTGCCAGTCACTGAACTCGCTGAAATTGTTTTAGACCTGCAGTGCCTGCCTTCCTTCCCTCCTACTCTCATCTCCTGGGTCAGATATGCATTTTAATCAGCTCGCTGTTCCGGCCTCTCCAGCTCTCCTCACAGGCATTTCACACGACAAATCTCTTACTCCTGTTCCCATCTTAGCATCTGCTCCTCTGAGAACCTGGACGAATACAATACATAATATGGAATTTCTAGATCATGGTCAATAAATAATTATTTATGGGGCGCCTGGATGGCTCAGTGGGTTAAAGCCTCTGCCTTCGGCTCGGGTCATGATCTCAGGGTCATGATCTCAGGATCCTGGGATCGAGCCCCGCATCGGGCTCTCTGCTCGGCAGGGAGCCTGCTTCCTCCTCTCTCTGCCTACCTGTGATCTCTTGTCTGTCAAATAAATAAATAAAATCTTTTAAAAAATAATAATTATTATTATTCAATATGAAGTCTGCACTATTAGGTCTAGGTAAAATCTTGTATTGTCGTCATTATTTTGGGGGTCGGGGGGGAATGTCCCTTCTGGAGAGAAAAAGAAGCTGTGGACCAAATAGAATTCCTGGTCATCTAGTCTACTTTCAACAGTATATTGCTTCTGTTTTAAACATCTCAAGCAGTTTCAAGCAACTTAAGAAACAACTCCCATGTATGATCATGGGTTTATTAAACACAACACACTAATAACCAGTGAAAAAGCAGATCTAAAACCTGCAAACTGGCACTAGAACCTGTTCACCAAGAGGAGCTGGAGTTAGCATCCTCCTACCTACTCACTTTTCTGTGGGAGTAAGGAGTGCCATATGCTCCTGCTCAGAAGACTTCCTCTCTCCACATTTTTTCATTGATCAATTTACTTACACTTATGAGTAGATCAGATGCCAAATTTAGAATGCCCAAGTTATGAGACTTGAGAGTCAAATCCAAAAAGCTACTGACTTAAAAGATGAAACTCAAATACCATCCATGTTGTATTTCAGTCAAAACCTAAAATAATCCAAGACGTGCTTGACGGTTCATGATTAGAATTCATGCTAACTTTTGCAAAGCTGCAAAACCCAGCACGCACGAGCACATACTACAGGAGGGACACAAAAAGGCTCCTTGGTGTAGCCAAAGAACTTCCTCTGAACAATGAGGCCTTAACACTTGAGTTGTACTCAGATTTTGCACCCTCTGGGAAGCATGCCTTGTCCATGGATTTGTACACACTCACTAGTAGGAGGCGCTGCACTTGAATCCATGGGAACCATCTGATCAGTCTGACATCAAGGTTTGAATCCAGCATGGTTGAGGTGGGGCCATTTCTCTTGTCTTACAAAATGTTTCCATGGTTAAGAGGAAAAAAAAAAAAAAAAAAGACAATCAGATCAACTTCTGAGGACGATAGGATAGTAGGAGGATCCTAAGCTTACCTTGTCCCATAGATACAGCTAGAAAATAGCCACATCCATGTAAATGACTCAAAAAAAAATGACCTGAAAACTGGCAGAACGGACTCTTCCACTAAACACAGAGAAGAGGCCACACTGAAAAGAGTAGGAAAGGTGGAGACATGGTTGGGAACCAAACTGGTTGTAGGAGGGAGGGACACTGCAAGCACGGACAGGAGCAGACCCCATACCAGGCACCCCAAGTACTGGGGACCCACAGTGGGGAAAATGAACCCCCATCACCATTTGGCTTTGAAAACCACAGGGGCTTAACTTTGCCCGTTCTTATGACCCGCAGGGCTTAACATCTAGAACCTTGAAAATCAGCAGGCTCAGCTCTCAGACGGCTGGAGGGTGATAGGGAACGGAGTCCTGAACCCTAAAGAGACAGCATAGCAAAGAGCCCTGCTGGGATAGAGAAGCAGCAGTTTGGAAAAAATACCTGGAAGATACTGCGGTACACAGAAGATTTATTTGCAAATCTCAGAACGCATGCTTGAGGGCCAGGGAATCTTTAGGAATCTTCTCCAAAAACAAAAAGCGCCACTTCTCTCCCCCACACCAATGCCTAAAGAGGACACCCACGGAAACCAGCTCAAACTCTCTCCAACTAGCTTGCTAATCCCGCACAACACCCACTCTCCTGCCCCATCCGATCTGCCCTTGGCAGGAGTCCATTCAGAACAGCACCACAAGCTGGCATTGTGCAAGCAGCTGCAACAGGGACCAACACCCCTCCAAGTGACTCCTGCCCTGGGGAGAGGGAACAAGAACCACACACACCAGTTAGGCTGTGACCCCACCAGGGCACTGGGGCAGGCATCTGGTCTGACTGAAGGCCCCACCCACCAACTAGAGCCCGTCAGCAAACAAACAGGCAGAGTACCCTTCAGTTCAATGTGACCACAGCCCTAGAAAATGCCTGGTCTGAGCCGGCTCAAGCCCAAGGCAGCCCAACTGGCCCATTAGCACCAGAGGACTCAAATCCTGCCCACAACAGGCATCGAGAGCCATTGCAGACAACCGAGCTGAAGGCACATGCAGCTCAGCCACAATGGTCGGGCACACTCAACACACATAGGAAACCACCATGAAGCACCAGGTCCTGGTGAACAGGGGACATTGCTCTGCAGGGCACCACAGGACCTCTTCTCCGTAAGGCCACTACTGTCAGGAGTAGAAGACATAGCTGACTTCCCTAACACAGAGAAACAGACACAGAGATTTAGACAAAATGAGGAGCCAAAAGACTGTGTCCCAAATGAAAGAACGAGACAAAAAGAGAGGAAAAGACCTAAATAATAGATAAGTAATATGCCTGAAAGATCATTTAAAGTAATGGCCATAAATGTACTCACTGGAGTATCTCAGTGAGACGTTCAAGAAAGAGACAGAAAACATTAGAATGAACCAATCAGAGATAAAGAACTCAATAACTAAAACTAAAAACATAGAGGAGGGAATAAATGGTAGACTAGAGAAAGCAGAAGAACGGATCAGCAACTGGTAGGACAGGGTAATGGAAAGCAGTCAAACGGAACAAAGAAAGGAAAAAGAATAATAAAAAATTAGAGAAGATTAAGGGAACTCAGTGACACCATAACATGTAACAGCATTTACACTGGGTCCCAGAAGAAAGACAAACGGGGGCAAAATTTATTTCAAGAAATAATAGGTGAAAACTTCCCTAGTCGGGGAAAGGAGACAGAAATCCAAATCCAGGAGGCACAGAGAGCATCCCCTCCCCCCAAAAAATCGACCCAAGGAAGTCCACACCAAGACACAAGAAATGAAAATGGCAAAATGTAGTGATAAAGAGAAAAATTTTAAAACAGCAAGAAAAAAGAAATTGTTATGTACGAAGGAAACTCATAAGGCTCTCAGCCGATATTTCAGCAGAATTTTTGGAGGCCGAATGGGAGAAGTATGATATTTTCAAGTGCTGAAAGGAAAAAAATCTGCAGCCAAAAATACTCTGTCCAGCAAGGCTATCATTTAGAATAGAAAGAGATGATGAATTTCCCAGATAAGATCAACACAATTGACAAACCTTTAGCCAGACTCCTTAAAAAAAAAAAAAAAAAAGGAAGCAAGAGAGAGAACTCAAATAAACAAAAGCCGGAAATGAAAGAGGAGAAAGAATAATGAAAACCACAGAAATACAAAGGACTACAAGAGAATATTAGGAAAAGTATATGTCAACAAAATGGACAACTTGGAAGAAATGGATAAAATCCTGGAAGTATATAACCTCCCAAAAGGGAATCAGGAAGAAATAGAAAATTTGAACAGACCAATGACCAGTAATGAAGGTCCAGGATCAGACAACTTCACAGGTGAATTCTACTAAACACTTTAAAAAGCCTCAATACCTAGTCTTCTTAAATAATCCCCCCCCACCACAAAAAAAAAAAAAAAAAAAAGGAGGAAGGAAGACTTCCAAATTTATTCTATGAGACCTGCATTACCCTGATACCAAAATCAGATAAAGCCATTACAAAACAGAACAAAAGAAACTGCCAAAAAAAAAGAGAACTATGGCCAATATCTGATGAACACAGATGCAAAAATCCTCAACAAAATATTAGCAAACCAAATCCAACAAATACATTTTAAAAAATCATTCAACACAATCAAATGGCCATTATTGGAATATTCACAAACCCATCAATGTGATACCTCACATCAATAAGAGAAAGGATAAAAACCATGGATCATTTCAAGATGCAGAAAAAACATGGATATTGTATCCATTCATGATTAAAAACTCTCAACAAAGTAGGCTAAGAGGGAATATACCTTAACATAATAAAGGCCATATATTTAAAAAAAAAAAAACCAAACCCACAGCAAATATCATACTCCATGGTGAAAACTGAGAGCTCTCTCCCTAAGATCGGGAACAGGACAAGATGTACACTCTCCCTTTTATCCAACATATTACTAAAAGTCCTAGCCACAGAAACCAGACAAGAAAAAGGAATAAAGGACATTCAAATTGGGAATGACGAAGCAAAACTTTCACATTTGCGAATGACATGATGCCATATATAGAAAACCTCTTGAACTGATAAGGGGATTCAGTAAGATCACAGGATACAAAATCAATGCCCAGAAATCCATTGCATTTCTATACACTTGTAAGGAAGTAGCAAAAAGAGAAATTAAGAAAATAATCCCATTTACAACTGCACCAAAAAGAATAAAATACCTAGAAAGAAACCTAACCACGGAGGTGAAAGTGTGGTCTGTAAGCCAAAAATCACTGATGAAAGAAATTGAAAATGACACAAATGGAAAAATATTCCATGCCATGGATTGGAAGAACATTGTTAAAATGTCTGTACTATCCAATGTAATGGACAGGTCTAATGCACTCCCCATCAAAATACCAACACTTTTCACAAAACTAATCCTAAAGTTTGTGTGTAACTACAAAAGACTTCAAATAGCCAAAGAATAACAACAAAATCACAAAATCAACCCATCAGATATACTTGGTAGAACTCAAACTCATGTCCTTGGAATTAAATTCCAAGTGACGGTGCTAGTTATCAAAAAGCCGACGGAAGCCTGAAGAAGAAACATGAAATAAGCAAATCCTGAACTCTTGCCGCAAATATCACTTCTCTGCCCCTAGGACAGAACCCAATTATTCACACCTACTGGGTTGGTCAGAGGGAAGGGTCAGGATATCATAAACCAACAGAAGAAAACACATTTCCATGGACAAACAGGCAAATGATCACCTCCCATCAGCAAGGGGTACAGGCAAGTGATAGTTCTATGATGCTCCAATAAGGTAACAGGGAACACAGAGAGCTATTGTTCCACTCCTAGAGGCCATAGTTCACCGTAATACACACTGGTAATACACTTGCAAATATATTTCAATACTACTTAGGATTTCTTATTATAATCATATGAAAAAAGCAGTTATTAAAATCACCAATAAAACCCCCCAACAGAACCACACTGTCTTAGCATTTTGAATAGCCCTTTCCAGCCTCTCCAACGCATGTCCACACTCATTAAAAAAAAGGGGGGGGGGGTATTAGCTCTGCAGTTTTGATTTTCCATTTTACTGTAAGCATTTTTCAATGTCATCAAACATTCTTTGAAGACATCAATTTCAGTGGACACACATTCATACCATAATTTGATCATTCACCTCTTTTGGACCACTTAGGATACTCCCAGTTTTTCACTACTATTGACAACAGCTGAACACACTTATGAATAAATTTGATTTCCTTAAGGTAATTCAATTCCTAGGAATTTATCCTATCATAGAATATGACTTTTTAAAGGTTTTTATTTATTTGAGAGAGAGAGCGAGCACACACACGGACCAGTTGGGGGAAGGACAGAGAGAATCGCAAGCAGAAACCCTCTGAGCACAGACCCAAGCAGGGCTCGATCCCACGACCCTGAGATCGCCATCTGAGTCGAGATCAAGAATCAGGTGCTTAATGGACTGGGCCACCCAGCTGCCCCTAGAATATGATTTTTTAAAAGAAAAAATTCTGGCTTGAAATTTTATGGCCAAGGTGCCTTCCAGAAGGGTAGTACCAATTTATACCAGCGCTCTTTTCAGACTGTTTTTGAAAACACACAGGCAACCCCAATTGCCAACGTGATAGGAGAACAATGATCTGCCTGAGTCTGGGCCAGCTAGCAACGAGGAAATAAAGGTTCTTGCTGCTTCCTCAGAAAACTCAATTTGTACTTTTCTGTGAGCAAAAAAGAAGAATTTGTTCCCGATCATCACAAACTTAGAAGGAATCAAGTACCAGCTTTATTCCAAGCAAGTGTTGAGCTTGCCCCAGGAGAACAGTAAATGTTCTGGTATTTTTAATAGCTCACACTCACAGAGAAACCACAAAGGACATCCCCCACTGCATGTCTTGAAACTGCATTAGCGGCAATAATAAAACTGTATCTTCTGTGCCATCCTCACTATTAATGCCAGTCCAGCCCAAGAAAACTTGATTACTTTCACAGTGACAAATAAAATCTCAAAGCCCAGAAAAATCTAAAGCACCAGTTTATGGGTTCCCCCAAATTAAAGACATATATATGTTGTTTGACACAAACGCCGGTCTCAGCTCATCCCATTCAATTCCTGTCTGGGCTCTTATTCTAAAGACCTAATAAAGGATGCAAAGCACCGAGACTTGGATGTGTGCTCCGAGGAGAACAGCTCTCTCGTCAGGCTGCTCTAAGACACCAGAATTCGGCTGCAGAACACTATTTTATTCCTCCCCAAGATAAGATTTTAAAACTGAAATAAATGTCAGTGTGAAAATGAATTCCATTCGGAAGGGGAACGGTTCGTTGTGTGCGGGCTCATCCTTAAAACAGACATTGGTCAGGAACCTCTCACTGACCGTTTGAGACTTAAAACATCTTGTAAGTTTCAGGTTGGTATTTACCTTTCCTTTGTTTCTCCAAGAAGGTGGATTTACAACATGAGACATTTGTGCATTTGTGGTGGGAGGGAGAAAATAATGCTGCTTAAGAATGTTTCATAATTAAAAAAAAAAAAAGAAGAAAGACAAGGACAACACACCCAAGAACCAAATAGCAGAGGCACTGAGAACTAAAACCTACAGGTAATAGACACAGCTTCTTTGTATCTTTTCCCACAGTGTCTTTTCCAGTTCAAACATTCTATGTGGTTTGTTTTTTTTTTTTAAGATTGTATTTATTTAGGGAGAGAAAGCATGTGGCGGGGGGAAGGGCAGAGTGAGAAGGAGAAAGAATCTCCAGCAGACTTTGAGCTGAGCAGGAGCCCAACGTAGGGTTCCATCTCAGGACCCTGAAATCATGACCTGAGCTAAGATCAGGAGTCAAATGCTTCACCGACTGAACCCCCCAGACATCCCCAAGCATTCTATAGCTTTGTGTGTAATGCTAGAGCCTTCTTAATACAAGGAGATCTTAAAAATGCCCAAGCACAGGCATCATGAGGAAGTCCATGAGTCCAACACATGAGGAAATGCGTTGGACCCCGCTGTTGGAAGTCAGGCTGACAGCGATGGAGTCCGCTGTCCCCTGCCGTCCAAGTCCCCAGATCCACTACATTTCATAAGCACACTGCCGTCTTCCACGAATGTCCTTTTATTTTTTCCGACTGGTAAATTCTGCCAGCTCTGGCTATACTAAAAATGAATTAATGATCATTCAAGAGTTTATGGTGTTATGGACAGAACCGTCGGAAAAGGAGGTGTGAGAAGAAGGGGGGAACGGGGGACCCTGGAGGCACCCCCCCCTGCAGGATCAGGAGCGGGGGCAGCTGTTAGCCCATCAAAAGGCAAGCATTCATCAAACACTGTACTGCTGTCCTACAGCGGCCATAACTGATTCCCACAAATCAGGTGGCTTACAACCAGAAACTTATCATCTCACTGTTTCCTGGAGGCAAGGCGTTAGCAGAGCTGGTTCCTTCTGGAGGCTACGGCAGAACCTGTTCATGCTCTCCTCTAGCTTCTGGGGGCTTCTGGCAATCCCTGGAGTTCTCCGGCCTGTGGCTACATCACCCTTCCCTGTGCCTACGTCTTCACGCAGCCTTCTTCCCTCTATAGGTCCCCAGCACCTGCGTCTCCCAGGGCCTCCTTAGGAGGATGCCCCCTGCCATAATGAAGGGAGAGCCCACCCTCATCTAGTGTGTCCTCATCTTAACTAGTTACACCTACAAACATCCTCTGTCCAAAGACGAACAGGTTCTGAGGTTGAGTTCAGGAAGACATGAATCAACCCAGCACACAGTGATGCGGGCACAGGAGAACGTCCCCTGCAGACTCGCAGTCGGTAACTTTACGCGCATCCCACAGGCTTTGCTCGCCCCTGCGTCCTGGAACCCGGCCTGGTGGGTTCGGGGATCTCAGTCAGCGGCTGCGGAGTGATGCATGGATGAACCTCTTGATTCGGCACCAAAGCCTTTCCTTGGACCATGGACCTGCGGAGTGACAGCCTCTCTCTTCCATAAGCTACCTCCAGACTCCTTTCCTCTAACGTGGACCAAGAGGGTAAAAGAAAGTCAGGAGGCCTGCACTGCAAAGAAGGGAGAAGGAGGCAGCTTTCTGGGCCAACCACGGGTCCCTGTCACAGTTCCGTGCTCTCGTAAAGCTGTTCCCTCTGCCTAAAACACCCTTCCTCCTACCCCACACCTGGCACTGTGCCTAGCATACTGGGGACTCAAAAGCTCTTAAACTCATGAAACAAACTGAGGGTTGCTGGGGGGTGGGGGGGAGGGATAGGGTGGCTGGGTCATGGACATTGGGGAGGGTATGTGCTATGGTGAGTACTATGAAGTGTGTTAGCCTGATGACTCACAGACCTGTACCCCTGGGGCAAATGATATATATAAATAAAAAAATGATAAAAATAAAATAAAACTTAGGGCCTCTAAGTGTGTGTGGGCGGGTACAGTTTGGGGGTGAAACCAAAAAATGAAGTTTGTTGATTAAACACCAGGGAGAGTTATGATCGCTATTTAAAAATGATTTTTAACATGATTTGAAAAATGATTTTTGCTCCTGTATTTTCCCACTCACTTCATTAGAAAGTAAGACGTTTGCGAATTTGTTTCAGAAAACCTGAACAACTGTGCTGCACAGCCTGCGGGGAGGGGCATGCAGGAAGGAGACAAGTCAATGAGAAATGTAAAATCCAAGAGCCTGAGGTAGGGAGAACCGATGCACGAAGGGAACCGATGCACGAAGGGGCAAACCACAGACACAGAAACTTGAGGACAAGAAAGTCCTTGTGCCTCAAAGCAACACCTCTGCCTTCCAAAGCCTCTTCTTGGTGGGACCCTTGAGTTACACAACTGGCGAAATTCACAGAAATGAGCCATGAGTTGCAACCACTTTATTTCATTACCTGTTCTCCAATAACTCAGGGATTCAAGGACAAGCCAACCCGAGGAGAGTAGGCGGGCTCTCCCCCTGACTCAGACTCCTGCGGAGAACAGACCCGAGCTCCTAGGGAAGTAACAAGGCTACTATAATGAGTTATGACAACGCACTCTGCCTCACAGTCCATTCCTCAAGATTCATAAAACGCTCTTCCCAAACCAACATCGACAGCATACAAAATTTTCGCTGTTCTGCCCACCGTCTTCACTAGGTGACCATCAGGAGAGGAGTGGTCCCCTAGGTTAAGGTCATGGAGACAGACAAAATTTTGACGATGAGTACAGAGACCCTTGCTGTACTGGGTATTACCTTCTAGTTGCCAGAAGTCTGGGGAATCTGGGGGAGGGGCCAGGGCAGCCGGGGGCCACCCGAGGGGGTCTGCTTCTCAACTCGTATGGAAGAATCTCGCTATGGTTAAAAACTAGCATGAGATAAACACCAACCCTGTGTTAGGAGCCTCAGACTAGGGGCTGGGAAGCTATTTCTGTAAAGAGCAAGATAGTAAAGGTTTTGGGCTGTGTGGGTCACGCGTCACAACCACACAACCCTACCACCAGCCCGAGACGACACGTAAGTGGGTCAGTACCCAGCTGTGCTCCAACGTAGCTACAAAAACAGGCGGCAGGACGGGGAGAGCCCACGGGCCCCACTTTGCCACCCCCGCCTTACAACACGGCAGAGCTCATCCGATCTTCCAACCCAACCTCATCAGAGCGCGGCCTTCCCGACCAATCAAACCAGCGGGTTAGGAGCCTCACAGACCCCGAGAGACAGAGTTGAAGGCCAAAAAGTCCAGCCCCCCCCCCCCCCCCGATGAAGATACTCACCCGGAGAAATCCGTAGTGAGGATTCCATAGTGGAAGATATAGATGCGGCTGACGTGGCATATTGTCAGGTACGCCATGGCTACAAAAAAGGAGTATCTGAAACCAGAAAGAGGGTCTGATGATTAGGCAGGGCGGTAACACCGTCGATTTCCTCCTCTTCCTCTCCCTCGCTCCCCACACGCAAGCCGCCCCAAAGTCCTCCCGGCTCGGTCTGCGGCCCAGTCCGTGCACTGCCCTCCCTTTCCCACTCACTGCCGGGAGCCCTTCATCTTCTGTCACCGGGACAGCCCGATGGAGCCACCCAGGGAGCTTTGCAACCAACCGCAGGCGCCTGGACCGCACCCTCCCGATATGGGGGCTGCACTGGTACGGGCGACCCCCGGCAGGTGTGACTGCACTGTGCGGCCGGAGCGGGGAACCAGGGGCCCGTGAGGGCTGCGCTCAGATTCTCCAATCCACACACCGCCGCGCTCGCCCCGGATCTCTGTAAAATACAGCCCAGCGTGGCGCTGCCCACCGCTCCCTTCCTCAGATGCTTTGTTCTCCTGGCTTCTAGTCTTCGTGTTTGCTGCCCACTGCTCTGGTTCATTCGTCCACGGCTCTTACTCGGCTTAATTTACTGTACTTAATCCTTGGGTGTGAGCGTTCCCAGCGCTCTGCTCGGGACGCTCCAGGCCCACGCCTGAGGCTGCAGTGACCACATACTCTGGATCATTCCATGGCTTCCTACGGACAACAGCCCTGACCACATGGGATAAACCGGCAAAACACACACGCACATGCACGCACACTCACACACACATGTACACACACCCACACCCACACACGCCACTCACAGCACTCATCAATTTGCCATCATACCTAGGTGACGTGAAAGGACAAAAATTCAAATGAGTAAGTTCTGAAGACTGAACCATCTTCATTAAGTGATTTGTGGATCTGGAACCAGCACGCCATCCAGCAAGACGAGGGGGAGCTCAAGGAGTGGTACAAAACAGAAGGTCTGCATAGGCAGAAGGGTGGACTAAGGAAGTGACCAGGGAAAGAGAAGAAGGGATTGCTTCAGGCAAGGTCACTTTCCCTCAGAGAGAAGCCTCTTACCCTGCAGAGGACCTCATCTTTCCTTTGGGGGCTGGAGAGGGCCACGTGGCAGATCTTCCTTGGTGCGGACTAGAAAAATTCCTGGCTGACCAGGGAAGAACCCTATTTCTGGGGGAGGTTGAAAACCACAGCGAGGTTAGGGTATTAAGCCCCAGTTGGGGGAGTTGGCCCAAGGGACTCCATTGTGGGTCTGTGGTTTTCTCTTTAATGGTGATAATTGAATTAACCATTGTCTCCCCAACTAGACCAAGAGCCCCACGAAGGCAAGAACGTCTTGTGTGTTTCACCGTCAAGAGCAGACAGCTGCGTGCTACAAGAACCAACCACTAAATGAGTGCTATCGGTCGTAAAAGCCTCCGGTCCCACTGTCCAGTCACCTCAAAACTCCTGAACATGACATGTGACGTGCTTTGCGCACGGAGCTCTACCTTTCCCTTCCGGACCCCTCTTCAGCCACGCTGCGTGTCCCCCTTATGTTCGAATGACGCCAACTGCTCACTCTCCACCATGAGAGCCTCCATTTTCAGGCTAAATGTCTTCCACGTTCCGTTTTCCCTGCCTGCAACCCCCTTCGCCCCTACTCTACCTGTGAACTGCCTAGTTACCAGGTAAGGCTCAGCAACCAGTCAGTCCCCTGGCTCCAGCTCACCTCACCCACCCCACTCCACCCCACCTCCAGCACCATTCATTTCTCCATTCTCAGTATTTCTCTAGGGCTGCGTGCCAACATACACAATTATAATGCTGAAATTATATGTACGTGTCTGTTCCGCAAACTCACTGTGACCTTGAGCATCCCTACCCTTGACCACAGACGGGCTTCGTGGCCTGTTAGTTGAAATGAACTGAATGGAGTACAGTCAACATTTCAAATGGCTCAGGAGCCCTTCAGCAACACGTAAATGCAGAAGGTATAGCATTTAAACATGGGTCATAACAGAGGGAAGATGAATATTCTCATATTAAATTATGCTGAACTGCACAAATGCACATTAGAATAACTCATGAAGACTCGCGCAACCCAGGGACTCGTGAAGTAGGAATGATAAAACCCCACGTGGTAGCAAGGGAGATCCAGACAGCGAGTGGGAAGGAGTTCCGTAAACACCAAAGCACTACCTGTCTTCACGTTCTCTTGACCGTTACTTACAAACAAAGATGTTACGGCCTAAAAAATGGGTTTATCCTTAAGGCTTTCCAAAACAGGAAGACGGTGAACAAAGCAAGTGATGAAGAGAAAGCAACTCTCTAAAGAGCTGAGCAGAAGTACGATGGAGTCGGGGAGGCCTTTCTGCGTCCTGCCTCTGCTTCTTTCTCTGGCCAGTTCACGAGGGTCAGGGCAAAAGCACAAAGCGAATTCAAAAAGACAAATTCTCCCAGGGCCCTTTTGAAGGCAACCGTTGCCTGCTTCCTCCTTCTCCTCAACAGGAGCTAGACCCTTACGTTCCCCGGCCCCTCCACTCAGAGAGAAAACCCAGTTCAACTCATTTGTTATCATAAGAGCTATTTATCAAAGATGGTGCCAAGTATTGTGCCCCAATACAACGGGGCACTGTACTCACGCTCTAGACAAACCTGAAAAAAAATCTAAGGAATCCAGGAGTGGTAGAGAGAGCACATATTCTGGAGACAGACCAACATGCCTTCAAATCCCAGTGATGGCAAAATTTGTGTGAGAAGTCCAGAGAGCAGTTCTTTTAGGAAGGAGGGCTGTGGCAGAGCCTGGGGCGGGGGGATGATACTATTCCCCTGCTGACCTAGGTGGTGGTAACATGATGTATTCAGTCGGTACAAACTCATGGATCTGTATGCCTCTCTACTTCTCTGAGCTTTCAATTTCCTCCCCTTGGCTGGGGAGAAAAAGATCTGAATCCCAAAGAATTGTCCTAGAAAGAATATCTTTGCAATAATGATGCTGATATACTAAGTAAGACTTTATATATTAAAAAACAATGAAAACTATTTAAAAGAGCTTGGCTGGGGCACCTGGGTGGCTCAGTGCATTAAAACCTCTGCCTTCGTCGGCTCAGGTCATGATCCCAGGGTCCTGGGATCGAGCCCTGCATGGGGCTCTCTGCTTGGCAGGGAGTCTGCTTCCCCGCCCCCCTCTGCCTGCCTGTGATCTCTGTCTGCCAAATAAATAAATAAAATCTTTTTAAAAAAATAAAAAATAAAAATAAAAGAGCTTGGCTTAGCACTTGACACCAAGCAGGTACCGCCCCCCCCCCAACAACTGGTCACTGTGTTGCACATTCTGACAAGAGGCTGTCCGTCTGAGGAGATACAAACTATATTCTGTTCCAGTTGGTTTAGATGGAATAAATGAACACCTGTGATTTCTGTCCAATATAGCGGCTTGGGAAGGAAACAGAGCCGGTGCGCCAAGAATTCTCTAGGCAAAGACAACCATGTGTCCAGACATGGGTTAACTCCCCCTGGCAGTTAACTCCCCTCTGCTTCCCAGCCAAAGGACAGAATTCTTGTGACCGGTTCAGCCAGGGGAAGAACGCAATTCACAGAGAATCATGAAATCCTGATCCCAAAGGAAACTTAAACCCCACCTTTAAGAGGTGGGAAATCTGATGTACAAAGAAGCTGTGTGAACTATTTGAACTCCCGCTGTTAGAAAGTGCCAGATTTCCAGTCTAATGCTCCTTCCCTGCATCAGCAGGAAGCCACTTCCCTCCATCCGGAACTATGAGCCACTCCCTACTTCTGCAATCTTGGCAACGACACCAGCGAAGAAAGAGGGAAGAACTTGTTCTGGCGTCCTTTCTGGTCTTATGACACGGCCCTCTGCTACCACAATATTATGATGGGGCATCCGTCATAGCCTGTCTGGAAACCACTCAGCTTGGCCAAGGCTGGAGTGTTCCGTTCCTGGCCAGAGATTAACACTGGGCCCGGCGTGCAATGAGTGTGCGTGGAGGTTCCTTGACCCTCTGAAAACTGGTCCACACCCATCAGCATCACGCAAGTGTGGTGAGAGATGACAAGCCACAATTTGTAAGGTCATTAAAAACGTGCTATTTGTATTAATTGTTGCACTGCTTCAAAACTTAAGTTTGGGAAAAGCCAGACATTTTCACTGCCGCCCCCAACACTAAAAACAACATTTTGCTATAATATGAGGCATTCCCAATACCGGTTCTTGGAAATATGGATTTCCTATTTCCCTTCTGAAGGAGTGACCCAATCCCTTTCAAGGAAGGCATTTGGGAGAGAGAGGATTACAATTCAATTTTTCAGAGCTCATCTGGACACAGACTTGGGTGAAAATAAAATTTAGAATGGTGCAAAAATATTTTCCCTTGAAAACCAGACATTTGCTGCAAGTAATTTACAAGACTATCCAAGACTATCCACGAAAAAGTTAAATTTCAATGATTTTCAGAAGGAAAACTATTGTGCTGTCTTATTAATCAAAGACCCTACTGAAGTTCAAAGAAGGCATCTGCTTTTTCAGAAACGCCATCAAGAAAGAAGTCATAGCAGGGCAAATGTCTCTCCAAAGGTGTTCAGTCATTCCTTCCATAAATATTTATTGAGCCCTTACTTGTGCCCAGTATTGTCCTAGACTCTGAGGATACAACAGCGAACTCTGTTTTCATAGAGCTTACGTTCCAGCACCACTGAAAGGCAGAATTAATACTGAGATTTCACACAGACCCTGGGGAACACAGACAAGGCTAAACAGATACACAGGTGTCCAAATTGATGATCCAAACATTGTTGCCTTCAGGGCAGAATTAAGTTACCTCTGTAGCTTTCAAATCAAAATGTCATAGTACCAATACTTCTTCCCCTTTTAACATTTTATGGTACATATTTTAAGTACACAAAGTTTCGACATAGGCACACACCTAGAAAACCACAGCCACATTCCAGGTAACAGACATATCCATCGGCCCCACACACACTCTTCCTGCCTCTCTGATCTGATCCTTCCTCATCTCCGTGGACCGGCCCAGCCCAGCTAACCTCCGATCTGACCTCTGCCACTACAAATTAGTTTGCATTTTCAAGAACAGAATTCTGTGGCATCCTTCGTTCCGCATATTTGCTCCATGTGACTGTCATCAACCATTCCCTCTTCTCAACTGCAGAGTAGTACCCCACTGTGGGGACCATTTGAACTGTTTCCAGTCTGGAGACTACCACAGAGCAGCTTCTACTCTGAAATATTTGCAAAGTGTCGTCTGAATACTCCCAGCATTTAGGGACCCCCCCACCTCTCCTTCTGATACCCCAGAGAACTCAGGATATGCAGCTTGTGGTGGGCAAAATGGGGAAGGTACCCCTTTACCCTGGGAACACATTTCAGGGGTCACAAAAAAACCTCACGTGGTCTAGTTCGCTCCCAGAACCTTACCTGTGAATACTGGATACGTTTGCGGTGACCATGATTCCGTAGCACATCAACACCAGCACAAAAAGGTGTACGGAGTACCTATAAGACATCACAGAGAGAAGGAGGGGCACTGAATATATTCCAAATTAACAGACCTACTGGACGCCCGTACCCCCCCCAAAAAGCCCATGAGCCATTAACTCACATTTACATATGAGAAAATAAATCGAGTATTTTTGCTCTGTGTAATTAAGGTACTAGATCTTGAAATGGCAGGAGGAAGTCATGACACAGGCTGCCAACGGCGGTGCTGGTGACTTCAGCAATCCACAAATGGAATGCTTACACCTTTGCACACATACAACTGGGAGTCCAGAAGCATTCTTTCTTTAGAACATTTTTTTAATTTTAAAGCACCAGGACCCAAACTGACCTTTCCCAGACACCAAGATTTTCACCTGTTTGCTGCTTCAAAATACGCATCATCCTTTCTCACATTTTTATTGGAAGACGAAAAGCAGCAGTCTTGTAACCTGAATAAACTCACAAATGTCCTTCAGTTGCACTTCTAGAAAGGTCTGTTCCTAAAACATCCCCCCCTCCCCCAGAGAAGAGCCACTCCCAGGGTCACTGACTGGCTTACTTAGTAGAGTGTCATCTACAGGTTCTCTCTGTTAGGGAATCTCTCGTATTTCCTCAAATAGCCCTAAAACGACCGTCCTACTCCAAGCATAGGACTGACACCAATTACCTCCAGCAGTAATGCAAGAAAAAAACCAATATCCACAACAGGTAGGAAGGGTTCCTCACCTGGAAAATGAAACCTTATCCCATTCTATTTACATGACCCACGGGGAGGTGAGTAGAAGCATAACTTGTAGAAAAGTTCACAGAACTGACTTCTAATGGGCAGTTTATTGGATCTAGGTTCTTAGAGTACATGGCATCCCTGGGACATCCCCATTATTCTACAATAGGAGTAAATACTTCTTTCCTCGGTGCCTGGCAAATGCCAAGAACATTGCCACAAAACACCCAAATGATGAAGATTAGAATTTCTGAGGCTCATACTCACCAGCCAAAACAAAAGATGACAAAATAGATGCCAAAAATGGTGACAAACGCGTGCCGGACATCGGGACTGGTTTTACCGGGATTCAAGTAGACACGGAACCAGAACGCAGCGAACAGAGCAAAGAGTTGGCATGCCACAAAATTCACCTGCACGGGGGGGTAAAGAGAGAGAGAGAGACTCAAAACCTTTACCCTTTTACCTGTGTGGGAATTCTCTCTACTCTTTCCAGATTTCCACACCAAGATGCCGCTGAGCACTTGGACTTGGATGGTTTCCTCGGCAGAGTGTTCGTTTGGAAACGGTTCGGGAGACTGAAAATTCCCCATGCCCTCCGCTGGCAGAAGAAGCGAGGACCCTGAGTTTCATTTCCAATCCTTTAAGGCTAGCCCAGGTGGCTTGTCCACACACAGAGGGCTTTTTCATGTACAATGGCCTCATTGTACAAACCCCTCAAACTGTGGGGTCAGTTTGCTGGGTCTCTTTCCCCTCACCCATGCCCACCCCCACGGCCATCCTAAGATAAAGCACCTGTTCCTGGAGAGTCGAAAATGAATCAAATCCATGAAGCTTCCTTCACTGACGACCTAGGAAACCAAATGCTTCTCTCCAAAGTCATCGTCAGCTGTTTTGACTCTAATTTTTCTCATTTTTAATTAACGCCAAATTAACAAGAGCATTGCTGAAGCTAAATGACACTAAAACTCCACACAGAAAAAGAAAGAGCCCCGCCTTCAACTTCCAAATGCCAACCCTGTCCAATTATGCAAAACAGGTGACCAATTTCCTTGGAAAAATCTCATCGGTCTCTCTCTCAAAAACATTGGACCTGAAAGAAACTATAAAAGCATTCCCTGATGCCCATCAGAAGGATTAGCTGATTTAACCCAAAACCAAAATAGACCACGTGATGGAATCATTAAGGACACCAGGAACAGCGGTTCTAACTCCCCAGAGCATTCGGAGTGAAAGCTTCGCTTTTAGAAGACCCTTAATGGAAAAAGGGATCGAGGATATAAATATCTGAATAGAGCCTGAAATTCAGCCTCCGCAGGTTTTCACACGACAGAAAATAGTAGCTGTTAGTGACATTCATTAGGGTCGCCTCTGAGGTAGAGCTAGAGGCAGTGTCATCTACACGACCTGAGCTTATTTTGTTTTCCCAGTAAAAACCAAGACTACTTTGGACCCCTTATGACTCATAGAAATACTTTTGGAGAATTTGTTTCATTTTTTATTGATTTATATCATTAGTATTATTAGTTTTGAGTAGGCTCCATGACCAGCATGGAGCCCAACTTGGGGCCTGAACTCACGACCTGAGTTCAAGACCCGAGCCGAAATCAAGCATTGGCTGCTTAATCAACTGAGTCACTCAGGTGTCCCTTTCGTTTTGGTTTTAAAAATTGGCTGTGCTGAGTTTCCCCCTCTGTTAGATCATTTGTGTTCACCGGTCTCTCCAAAAACTTGATCCCGCTACTGCCCACCATCACTTGCTACCCTGAAAGACAGAGAGGAGGTGAACTGTGACCTAGCCTACATGATGTGATCATACCTTTTTTTTAAATCTAAATCCAATTAGCCAACATATAGTACATCATTAGTTTCAGATGTAGAGTCCCATAATTCATCAATTTCATATATCACCCAGTTCTCATCACATCACGAACCCTCCTTAATGTCCATCACCCAGTTACGCCATCCCCCAACCTACCCCCCCCCAAGGTCATACCTTCTTATGTAGCCTAAATATACCATCCCAGCTCTCCCTCTCATACACAGTGGAGAGGAAAAAACCATCTTAGCAAGGTTCAAAATGTAAAGGAATTGGCAAGTAGAAAGTCAAAGTTATGATCGTCTGTAGGTGATCAATCACACGCTCTTTCCTTCTCTCGGCCACAGAGAACACAGTCACTGAGGAGAGCACCCAAGGGGAAATCCGTTCCATTCCTCTGGCCTGCCCAGTAGTTACTGAGCACCCCTGCACGTGAGGAATGATTCAAAGGGCAGAGCAGTGGTTCTCAAGTGTAGTTCCAGACCAGCAGCATGGGCATCACCTGGAAAACCATCAGAAACGCAAATTCTCATGCCCCACCTGAAACCTACTAAATTAGACGTTCCCCAGATGGGCCCGGCAATGTGTGCTTTAATGGTCCCCCAAGGGATGGTGATACATAGTCACTTTGAGAAGCACTGGTATAGAGAAGGGAGGCACAGCTCTTGCCTTCGGGAGCTTATACTCTGAGAAAGGAGCACAACAACCCCCAGTCACTGTAAAATAACATTAACATGATGTGAACTTGTTACATTATTATTATTCTCTTACACTATGCCCCCTTTAGATCCAAAGTAAATAACAAGAAGTCTCATGATTAAGGAGGGAGGATGCTCTGGCTGACAATCAGGAAAAAAACTGTTTAAATAAGAAAAAATTGGGCCCAACCCTTCTGACGTAACTGTCCTGGCATCGGCAATTTCCAAGGCATCAGGTGGTTCTCCTAGGCAGGCAAGACAGAGAACACCTGCTTTAGCAGAATAAAGAGAGAGGCCTCCAAAGGCATCCAGGAGAAACTAGGCTTTCCCAGGAAGAAGAAAAATAAAGGACGGGGAGGTTGGACCCTGAAGGCGTGGGGCAGAGGTGAGCCGGGACAGATTCAAGCTTTGGTGCCTGTCACTCAGCTGAGCCAGACTTCCACAGCCTCCTGCCAGTCTCGTCAGCTGGGCTTGTCTTAAAAGAGGTGGATCCTTGCAAGCCCCAAGGAAGAATAAGGCTCACGGTGCAAACATGCCACCTGATCTTGTCACCCCACTGATCGCTAAAGAGGAAGAAAGGCTCACGGGGTCACGGACGCAATCTGCCATCTTTTTGCCACCATACTCCGAACAACCCTAGTTCTGACTCTCAGGGGTCAGCCGGGTGACATTAGGTGATTCATTAATTCTGCAAACATTACTGGTCGACGCTATATGCCAGATACAGGAGACAGTGGGCAAGACATTGTCACTACTAGCAAGTCAAGAAAAGAAGACTTACATGCTCTGGATTTCAAAAAAAAAATTTGGGTGGGGGTGGGAATCTGTGATTTAGGAGAGCTGGTCTCTAATGTCTCTTCTGGCTCTAATGGACTCGGATTCTAACCTAACCTGAATCCTTTCCCTTAACTGTTCATAGTTAATGCCTAAATGCCAGACTTTGTTAGGGACTGGAAGGTTCCTGCTACACACAGACACAATCCACTCCCCCGTCCTCTTCCCGGGAGCGAGTCCCGGATGGCTTTCTGAATGTTCCCCAGTAAACCGTTCCAAGGCAAAGGTGGAAACACAGCAGAGCCACTTGGCGGCTTCTAACAGGAGGCTTCTAACAGAATTGCTTTTCAACTCCCAGACGTACATCTTAAAAGGCACACGCTGAGCCACAGTTAGATACTGCTTCGCACCCATGGGAATGGCTCTTATTTTAAAAAGCAAAATAGTAAGTGTTGGCAAGGATGAGGAGGAACTAGAGCCCTGTGCGCTGCTGGTAGGAGGGCAGGGTGGTGCAGCCCCTGTGGAAAACAATATGGCGGTTCTTCAGAAAATGAAGAATATAGTGACATACGGCCCAGCAATCCCACTGCTGGGTATTCACCCAAAAGAACTGAAAACTGGGTCTTGAATGGATATTTCTTCATCCATGTTTGTAGCAGCGCTGTTCATAATAACCAAAAGGTGGAATCAACCCAAGTGTCTCTCAGTGGATGAATGGATCAACAAAATGGGGTCTGTAGGCACAACGGGAGTATTATTCAGCCTTAAAATGGGGGAAATTCTGACATAGGCTACAACACGGTTGAACTTTGAGGACTTTATGCTAAGCGAATAAGTCAGTCACAAAAGGACAGACATTGTATGATTCCCCTTAAACGAGGTACCTAGAATACAGTAGTTAAATTCATAGAGACTGAGAGTAGAACGGTGATTCACAGTAGACAGACTGAGGGGTGGAGGGAATGGGGTTATTATCTGATGGATACAGAGTTTCAGTTTTGCAAGGTTAACAGAATTCCGGAGGTGGGTGTTGGTGATGGTTGCCTGACAATGTGAATGTCCTTACTGCCATGGAACGGTACTGTGTGCTTAAAAATGGTGAAAATGGAATTTTTTGTATTTTGTCTATTTTACCACAATTAGAAAAAAAGTATAGGCTGAAGCATGACTCCAATTTCTTTGCACTTGCTAACTTCCTATCAACTCTAGTAGCTGGTATGACCATGACCATCTCTGCGGCCAACAGCGGCAGGTTGCCATGATAATTCATGTAGGAACAGGATGAAATCTTTGTTTCTTTCCTCTAGATGGGGCCAATAAAATGGGTGGCATTGTTTTTCAGAAAGATAAGTCACAATGGATTTGATTTGATCCATAGGATCTGCTTCCAAATAATCCTGAAAGGATGGAGAGACTGGAGTGAACACAAAGCAGTGGCTCTCAAGGAGGGACGCCTTGCCCCCAGGTGACATTTTTGGCTGTCATCATCAGAAAAAGTAGCAAGGGAAAGCTCCTGGCCTCTAGTGGGTAGAAGCTAGGAATACCGCTAAACATCCTAAAAGGCACAGATCAGCCCCCCACAACAAAGAATTTTCTGGCCCAACATGTCGGGAGATCCCGAGTTGACAAATCACTGATCCTGGTACAGATGAAACACGATTGGCAACGAGCTGCAAACCAAGAGCTGAGCACATGAACGTTCATCCTACTAACCTCTCCACTTCTGTGTATGTTTGAGCCTTTCCAGAATAAGCAGGTTTTAAACATTACACAAGTCTGGAAACCAAATCACTGGCTTGAGATGACACAGATATTAAACTCTGGTGACTACTAGCCCTTGAAACTAGGAAGGTCTCTTTATCCAAATTGGTGAAACACCTATGTTAGTGAGATAAACATATTTTTGGTTTGTATAAACCGAAACAATAAAGGGATTGCGTCTTCCTGCATAGTAAAAACAAACAAATGAGAAAAACCTTTTAGGAAACGATCAAACTCCCGTAAGAAGAGTGTCAAATTGTGAGAATTACAAGAGAAAAAGTTCTACCTTCAATAATCATCCCATGAAGATGAGCACTGGGGGTTATAGGTCACTGATGAATTATTGAACACTGCGTCGGAAACTAATGATGTACTACATGTTGGCTAACTGGATTTAAATTAAAAATCATCATCATCATCATCATCACATGAAGTATGTGACCGCCTCTCCCACAAGCAGCAACAGACCCCGTTGTTTCAAGGGTCGACCGAGAGCCGAGTACCGGGCGGCAAGACCAGGATCCACCATCCACTGGGGGAAAAGACCAGGATCCACCATCCACTGGGGGAAAAGCTACAGGAACTTGCTGCATTTTGACTTAGTTCAGGTGACGGGGGTGATAACGGTGGTACCACTTCACAGGGCTGTTGGAACTGAAGATTATGTGAGATAACTTGAAATAGTGCTTGGCAAGGACAACTCCTAGTACTATCATATACCCACCACGTTAACACACAAACCACACAAAGAATAACCCAATACACAGTAAGTTCTGTTGAGCTAAAATGAACTGGCTTCCTCAGTGTCCTCCCTGCCGCCCTTGTACCAAGTCCCCCTCCCACCCGATTCCGGCAGCTGCAAATCACTCACTGGGTGACAAAAAGCGAAATGCTAAGAAGGTGTGAAGGCATCATTTATGACAAACTGAAGTAAGATCTACCTTTCAAACACAGGACGAGAAGGATAGTAATGGTAAACCCGTATGGTATAACTATTAAGAATAGGCATTATAAAGCGCCTATCATAAAATGAAAAGCACCTGTTATAACTAATTAAAAAACATGGACTTTAAAATTTGTGTATGTTTACAACTGGATTAAAAAAACAATAGTGGGGGTGCCTGGGTGGCTCAGTGGGTTAAAGCCTCTGCCTTCGGCTCAGGTCATGATCCCAGGGTCCTGGGATAGAGCCCCACATCGGGCTCTCTGCTCAGCAGGGAGCCTGCTTCCTCCTCTCTCTCTGCCTGCCTCTCTGCCTACTTGTGATCTCTGTCAAATAAATAAATAAAAATCTTAAAAAAAATAAAAAATAAAGAATAAAAAAACAACAGTGGCATTAGGAAAAAGGCCATCATAACCCGCAAAATGGAACCTGGCTGTCTTGCAGGGTGACAGGAATCCAAGCCAATTTTTTGTAAGATTTCTTTTTTACAATGTATAGTTGTAAACTCCGTGTAGAATTTCACACACACACACACACACACACACAATCAAGGCACTCTACGAAACTCTTAGAAATCTGCATTTAATCCTACATACTCCAGCTTCAAGTTTACATTCATTGGCACCTACTGCAATGACGTGTAGGGAGGAATTAGGCGTAAATAAAAAGAAACAAACCTGTCACAAGCTTCCTCTTAAAAAAAAAAAAAAAAAAAAAAAACACGTTTTAGAGGCGGCATAATGTCAAGGGTAATGGTGTGGACGGCCCAAGGGAAGAAAAATATGTACCACGTTGCTCTTGGATAAACCCTTCACATTTAAAAGGAACATGTGGGATGTCTTTACTTTTGTGCTGACGCACCCCCTCTGGAGCAGAAAAGAAAGCTGCACTTTCATTTGTGATATTCGACAATATGCTCTGCACAATTAAAGCATTGTGTGGGTCCTCATGCATAAGGAAACTGTAGAGCACAGCTGTTTCGATCAGACTCTCCCCGCACGCGAGCCTGACAAACCTCGGGTTCAACAAACCTCGGGTTCAACAAAAGCTCTATTTCCACGGCTCTTGCAAGCTTTCAAAGTCACTGCAAGAAAATCAAACACACGCCCAAGGGTTTGACTCCCTATTTCCCCAAAGTGCAAGCAAACCCGGCTGCAATTTTCCAAGGTACGTCTTACATCCTTCTGGGGTCCTGTGCTGCGACAAAGGCATTATTGGGGGGGGTTCTGTTCCGTGGCCCTCACCGTCTTCCAAGAAACGAACTTTGCCAGGAGCCAAAAATGTTGCCTTTGTCCTAATGAAGACAGGCAAGCCGTCTATTTTTAACAAACAGCAAATATTAACAGTCCAAGATTATTTCCTCTATGACCGTGGCTCACCAATGAGGCACAGACGACCGTCCAGGCCTGGAATGTTTCTCTCAGCAACACTGCCTTATATGCTCCCAGACAAAACCGATCTAATTAAACAATTCCTTATTTAAAGGCAAGCCATTCCTTCTCCACAAACAGTACTCTTTTGCGCGGCCTCCTACCAATCAGTGGGACGGGGGAAGACTGCATGAAATGCTACTCCCCTCTGTACCTCCGAACAAAAAGTGTTTGTACCATCCTCTTCAGCTACTTTGCGTTTTCAAAGAGATCCTTGTTGTGCTTTCATTTCCAAGCAGTTTGGAACAGGAGCAAGAAATGCTTTTAAATGTGTAATGAGCTGATTTTTTTTTTCGAAGCTTGTAGATCAGCAAACATTATTTAAAATTGATAATCAATGTGTGTGATCTATAACCAGTTTTTTTTTTCTTTTTCAAGATTTTATTTATTCATTTGAGAGAGAAAGAGGCAGAGAGAGCACAGGCAGGGGGAGAGGCAGAGGGAGAGGGAGAAGCAGGCTCCCCGCTGAGCAGGGAGCCCGACGTGGGGCTTGATCCCAGGATCCCAGGATCATGAACTGAGCTGAAGGCAGACGCGTAACTGACTGAGCCCCCCAGGCTCAGCCCTAACCAAACAGGCTTCTAATGGACACTTCATCCCACTGTAACAATAAATGCCAATGAGTGCTCACCACGTGTCAGGCACAACGCTAAACCTTATATAAACTATTCGACTGAACCTTTGTAACAACTTTCTGAAGTAGCTTACTCCCACTTTATATACAAGGAGAGTGAAAACGAACACGGTGATGTCCAGCAGCTGAATTCACAAAGCTAGCAGCGAGTGGCAGAGCTAGGGCTGAAAACCTGACCTTAGTTCTCACTCAGTACCCTGTACCTCTCCCCTCACCTCCCAAGTACCATAAACCAGGAGACTTAAACAAAAGAGCGTTATTGTTGGGGCACCTGTGGGGGGGGGGGCCTCAGTCGATTGAGCGACCGACTTGTGGTTTCGGCTCAGGTCATGATCTCGGGGTCTTAAGATCGAGCCCCGCGTCAGGCTCTGAGCTCAGCACGGGGTCTGCTTGAGATTCTCTCTCTCCCTCTGCCCCTCAACCCCCATCGCACATGCTCTTCCTCTCTCTCTAAAATAAATAAATCTTTAAAAATAAATAAATAAATAAAAGTTATTATCTCCCAGTTCTGGAAGCTACAGGGCTGAATTCAAGTTGTCGGCAGACTTGATTTCTGCTGGGGCTTCTCTCCCTGTCTTAGAGATGGGCCACCTTCTCCTTGTGTCTTTCTGGGCTCTCCTCTTCGTCATGTCTCTGTCCAAATTTCCTCTTTTTATAAGGCTGTTAGTCCTTGGATTAGGGCCCAACAAATGACCTCGCCGTAACTTAATTATCTCTTTAAAGCCCCTCCCTCCAATTACAGTCCTACTCTGAGGCACTAGTGTTAGGACTTCAACATTCGGATTTGGTGGGGGACCACAACTCAACCCATCACACCGCTCTACTCAAATCCTCTACTCAAAACACCTGGACGAAACAGACTTCATTTTTCTTGCTCCCACGTGTGGCAAGTGCACGAGCCCCAGAGGCATGGCTGTGAGGAAGCTGTGAGGCTTAGCATGAGGGGGAGCCTCCTACTCCCTGGTGCGGGGGTCTCTCAGACCAGCACACAGGAGAGGGGCTTTCCAGCTGCTGGTCCTGCCTCCCCACCCCCACCCCCACAGCTGTGTGTCCAGAGCTCACTGGCAGGGGCACCTGGGTGGCTCAGTCGGTTAAGGGTCTCCCTTCAGGGGAGGGAATCTGGATGGGAAGAAATCAGAGAGGGAGATAAACCATGAGAGACTCTTGACTCTGGGAAACAAGCTGAGGGTTGCAGAAGGGGAGGTGGGTCGGGGGATGGAGTAACTGGGGGATGGGCATGAAGGAGGGCACGTGATGTGATGAGCACTGGGTGTTATACACAACTGACAATCATGCACCACTGTGTCAGAAACTAATGACGGCCTACCATATGTTGGCTAATTTAAATAAATAAAAAGTTAAAAAAAAAGATAAAAAATTATGTAATAAAAAACAAAAGAGTCTGCCTTCAGCTCAGGTCATGATCCCAAGGTCCTGAGGTCAAGTACCCCCCAACACCCCATTCCTCCCATCCCCCTACTTCCTCCCCCCTCCACTCATGCTCTCAAGGCACTCTGGCTCTCTCTCAAATAAATACATAAAATCTTTTTTAAAAAAAAAGAGAGAAAAGGGGCGCCTGGGTGGCTCAGTGGGTTAAAGCCTCTCCCTTCGGCTCAGGTCATGATCTCAGGGTCCTGGGATCGGCCCCGAATCAGGCTCTCTGCTCAGCAGGGAGCCTGCTTCCTCCTCTCTCTGCCTGCCTCTCTGCCTGCTTGTGATCTCGGTCTGTCAAATAAATAAATAAAATCTTAAAAAAAAAAGAGAGAGAGAGAAAAGCTCATTGGCCTACAACGGGTTTACACATGGTGAGAAAGTTCATCATCCCTTCGACTTTGTTTCAAACACCCAAGTCTTAAGTAATACCAGGCATTCACTGAGCACGTACATTTTCTGAGCTCAGCTACTGTTGGCTGTTACTCTACATGTTTCACACCCATTACCACAGTTAATCTTCTCCGCAAGCTTTAATGCCCGAATGAGGAATCTCAGACACAGAATGAAGGGCCCCAAACCACTTCAAGCCCAGAGCAGCCCCGGGACTTAAACTTGGCCATTGCCCGTGATTGCCTCTCGAGATCTCAGCCTTGCAGGGTGGGGAGTGGGGACCTGACTCCGGCTGCCGGGCTCAGAGCCTTTTCCAACAACTGCTCTCTGAGGCACACTGACTTTCTCCCCGGAGTTTGTCTACTCACAGCAGAAGCCTCCTCCCCCCAGCTCCGAGTGCGTCATCCAGTCCCTCTGGAATGAGATAATCCCTCTCTTAATTCGAAGAAGAAAAAAAAAAAACCATCCTGTGTACTGGGTTCACTTAGATTGCCCAGGAAGACTTGTGGTTTACCCTATTCTGAAAATATCACGTCATGTGTTAGTTATGATTTAGAATTAAAACCCTTTAAAAATGAAATCCGGTGCATACAAGGGCAAAACATGTTTCCGCTGTCTGCTTAGCCACAGCGGAGTCAAACCTTCAAATATGGGGGTGACGTGGTTTTTAAGGATCTGCCTCCAGCTTGCCTCCCACCCCATAAATCATATCATCCTTTTAATCCTGGGTCAAGGAGGCAGGGAAGACTGAAAAGGAATCGGGACCATTTGAAGAGTCTGAAAACCCTGTCCACGAACACCCACCCATACCCTCTGGAGAGGTGACCTCCCCACTAGAATGAATTCCACTGACAGCCAGTGGAAAGGGACAACGGCAGCAACACAGGCATAATAACTAGCAGCCCGGTGTGTACTAGATCCCAGGCACTGCTTTAAGTCCTTCTGTGTTACTCCTTCAACATTCACAACCCCCTGAGGCTCTCTGAGGCATTCATCTTATAAAAGAGTAAATTAAGTTACGGAGAAGTTAAGACATTTTCCCAAACATCACATACCTAGTAGGTAGCAACACTAGAATTTAAACTCAGGGAATCTGGTTCTACAGTCCATCTGCTAAGCTACCATTGGGTGATTTGCTTATTTAAACTTTCCCCTGTAATTCCAACATCTCATTTTCCAGGTGAGGGACACAGAGCCAGAGGTTGTCACTGACTTGGCCCGGGTCACAAAGCCACCGAGTGTCAGAGCTAGGAAGAGAACTGAGGTGTCCTGACTCTGGTCTGGTATACCTCCTTGCAATTCTTTACCAGCCTTGGATGCAGGGTGGAAGTAAGATGGGATGCAGGAGATCCGAGAGGACCATCTCAGAATGAGGAGGAGTCTTAGACTTCCGCCAGCAGGAGAAAGGGACACACAGTGCAGAAGGAAGCACCACTGACCGAGGAATCACAACGTCTGGGGCAACTTTATCACCTTTTCTTATTAAGGCATAATTGACATATTACATACTAGTATCAGCTCAAGCCCCATGTTGGACGTAGAGATTTAAGTAAATGAATGAAAACTTGAAAAATATATATATTTATACACATTGCAAATCTTTTTTATACATCTGAAACTAGTATGTTATATGTCAATTTTATCTTAATAAGAAAAGATCCATACAAATTTCAAGACTGTTCTATTGCTGTGGAAAATGCCATTGGATTTTTGATAGGGATTACATTAATCTGTAGTCTGCTTTAGGTAGTATGGACATTTTAGCAATATTCATTCTTCCAATCCATGAGCATGGAATATCTTTCCAGTTATTTCTGTCCTCTTCAATTTTTCATCAATGTCTTATAGTTTTTAATGTACAGGTCTTTTACCTTTTTTTTGGTTAAATTTATTCTGAAGTATTTTATTCTTTTTTATGTAATTGCAAGTGAATTATTTTACCTTTCTGATAGTCATTATTAGCATACAGTATTAGAACAGATTTCTATACATTGATCTCATATCTTGCAACTTACTGAATTCATTTACCAGTTCTAACAGTTTTTTGGTGCGGTCTGTAGGATTTTCTATATAACATCATGTCATTTGCAATTGAGACAGTTTACTTCTTTCTTTCTAATTCTGATGCCATTATTTTTTTTTCTTGTCTAATTGCTCTGGCTAGGACTTCCAGTACTATGTTGAGTAAAAGTAACGAGAGCAAGCTCCCTTGCCTCATTCCGGATTTAAGAAGAAACCACTGAATATGATATTAGTTGTGGTTTTGTTATATGTGGCCTTTGTTATTGTGAGAAATGACCCCTCTATGCCCACTTTGTCAATTTTATCATAAATGGATGTTTATCATAAATTTTATCCTTCATTTTGTTAAGGAATCATGTTGATTGGTTTGCAGATACTGAAACATCCCTCCATCCCTGGGATGAATCCCACTTGATTGCGACATTTGACTTTTGTCATTTTGTTGAATTTGGTTTGTTAATATTTGTTGAAGATTTTTGCATCTCTGTTCACAAGGGATATTGGCGTGTAACTTTCTTTTCTTGTGTCCTTGTCTGGTTTTGGTTTCAGGGTAATGCCGGCCTCATAACATGTGTTTGGTTGGAAGTGTTCTCTCCTCTCCTGTTTTTTGAAAGGTTTATAAGAAGCATTTTTGTTAATCCTCCTTTTTAATGTTCAGTAGAATTCACCAGTGAAACCATGTGGTCTAAGATTTTTGTTTGTGGGGAGGTTTTGTGGGTGTTGTGTTTTTTGTTTTTTTTTTTAAGATTTATTTATTTGAAAGAGACAGAGAGGAGAGGCAGAGGGAGTGAATCTCCCTGCTGTGTATGGAGGGCTCCATCTCATGACCCAGGAGATCATGACCTGAGCTGAAACCAACCGTTGGATGCTTAACTGACTGAGCCACCCAGGTGCCCCTGTGGGAAAGTTTTTGATTATTGATTTGATTATGGCTTTATAATCTTCATCAGGGCCTGGGTATGTCGAGTTTTATACACAGACAGAGATCACCACCAGAAGCAGATGTGTGGTGGGGTGTTGACGTTGTGTGTGTGGGTGTGTATCTGTGTACGTGTATAATTTTTCACAAGACCTAAATCCACCCAGCTGGGCCTGCAGTTTCCTTCTGTCAGTTGGGTTCCATAGTGAAAAGTAACCTCCGCTAGGAGTCTCTTACCACTTACAAGGTTCTATGGGATAATGACAACACGCACTTCCCAAGACTGTAATGGGCACTAAACAAGAGGTGGAAGTACACCTGTCAAGTCAGTCAGCTACTGAGCCGCTACGTGGACTACCCGATGCTCTTTTGCCCACTAGTCAACTTCTGCACAAGACCTAAGGCGATGACTCTCAACACCAACCAATGGGATCAACCAGAGATTCTACCTATATAACAACAAAGAGGACTGATTCTAGGGCCCCACTCTGAATTTGGACGGACGGGGGCTGGGGGGAAGGCCAGTCCTCTTTTTTTTTTTTTTTTCAGGTACCCGGATGATTCTAACGTGTGGTCCAGGCTGAGAACCACAGCTTCAGCTTCTACCTTCAGCTCGCTGGGAGGTAACACGCAGTTTAATAAGCGTATTTCAGAGCAATTAAAGATTTTAAATCAGACACAAAATAGACAAGAGAATCTTAGACTACTAGCAATTATCTGGTGTAAGCCCCTCGTTTTGTAGGTAAGGAAACTGGCCCACAGGGAGCAGACATAGGGGAGCTCTGGCTGGAGGTTCCTAACTCTACAGACGGATCTGCTTCTACCTTATAAATGGATTCAGAACTCCATGTCCAATGGGACCTAAGACATCTTTTTTAATGCTTTGTTGACCTACCTGCTGACTAACTCTGGCTACATCTTGGCTCCGACACTCACCACCCCAGCACAGAAGAGCTTTCTCGACCGGCAGAAGACCTACTAAAAAGATCCAGCTCGCTGTACGCCTCACTTTTCGCGGAAGGTTTGTTTCAAAACAGAGAGGAAAACCAGCTGATTCATACAGAACAGACAACAGCCATCCAAGCTAATCAGACTATTGTCCTATACTGTGAGGACTAAATGAAGTATGTAAGGGAACGTCAGGTCCTTCTTCCAGGCATCTAGCAAAACTACACAGAAACGGAGTCCACCGAAGATGCCATGGTGGTTCTTTTCCACTTCATTTTCTGTTCTTACAAAAAATGAATAAATATTCATTTTAACAACTGAAAGATAGAGTTATACAGTAAAGAAAGCTCATGGTTCCCGGATCCCCAACCTTCTACACGCACCACCCACCATACTTCTTTGCAAACTGCAGTCAATTTTTTAATACTTTTTTCTATGTTTATAAAAACATATCCATACACTTTGGCTTCTCCTTTAATGTAATCATGGTAAAAAAAAAAATTACCCTGTAGTTCAGTGTTTCACTTAACAAATTATCAGACATCTTTCCTCGTCTATTCACATTGAGATGATATGCACTTTTTTAAAATTGCATGATATCCCATGGTATGTGTTGGAGCGGGGAATGTTTTCTATTTTTCATAGAATGATTTCCATAGAAATAAGATAATTTTCACTCCATTCCCTGGAAGGAAAGATATGACAGGTCTCCATCCTGACCCACTTAGTCCCTCCTCCCCTGGGAAGGAGGAATGACTTAGCCAACTGGTGAATTTGAGAGGGGACACTGAGCATGCCTAGTTCAGACCTTCTGAGACTTCTCTCTTTGGGGGCAGGCCTGCATTGAGAAAGGGACTTCTCTGTTCTATGCTCCCTGCTTTGTCCTTCCTAGGGGGTCTTGCGTAGTTGCCCAGCTACCAGTGGCCAAGTGGGCATGTCAGTCTCATTCAGGGATAAAGAGATAAAGAACCAAGCTGTGTAGTCAATGAGCTTTATCATTTATAAAGGCAATATTTTGATCTTCCTGTCTGTCTGTCTCTTAGGTCTTATTTTCAAGTTGGTCCACATCCAGGAGGGTAGAAAAGGATCTTATCAGCTTTCCAAAATTTCAGTATTATGTATGTGACATGCTTTACTCAAGCCATTTTCAACTCCTGAGTGGTTTCCAGGGGTTTTTGGGCCATTACAAATAGCACCATAAGAAAATCCTCATACACATATATCCTTAGGTACCGGAGATCTTACATCTGTAAAATAAAGTCCTAGGAGTTTAGTCAAATGGTATGTTTATTTAAAATTAGAATAAATATGACCAGATACTTTCTCTAACAGTTGAAGCAATGCTTTACTCCCACCATCATATATGCCCAGATCTCCTTTATCCCTCACCCTTGCCAGACTGGATGCTGTGAATCTGTTTAATTTTTTCAATGAGATGGTAAAACACTGGTATTACAGTAATTCAACTGACATTTTCCTGACTACTAGTTGAGCACCTTTTCATTTATTGTTGACCTTTGGCCAATGACTCTATTGGCCACTCCATTAGCATTTTTAAGTATTTACTCTAAAAAAAGAGAGTTATGCAGATGACATAAGCACACAGATTTAATCAATAGTGATGAGAGCTAGTATACAGTGAAGAACACAGGCTGTGAAGCCAACCGATTCCACCCAAAACTCAACCTCTGGCTGGACAACTTTGGCCAAGTTATTTAACGTTTGTCGCAAATTCTCCCATAACGTAAGCATGATAATATATCTACCCTCATTGAATTAAATGAGTTAATACATGTCACATGATTAGCACACTGCCTGTTCAGGGCATGCTGGATATTACCTCTCTCCCCCCCCCCCAACCCCATCAAGCTGTTTTCAAGGAGAAAAGCTCAAGTACTAATTATAGTTGACCAATGTCTCTACACATCCTTCAACAGAAAGCATATAAATGATGAAACACCCCCGCCACAAAAAAGCACTGATGGCCCACCAAATTCATACTGTGCTCCTGTATGGTCAAAGACCTGCCCCAAATGAAAAACACAATTAATCCACCTTCTTCCCCAAATGAGAGGTGAGTTTGTGAATGTGCCTTTAAAAGGTCACATTCACTTTTTTCCTAACATTTTTTTTTCCAAATCTCATTATTTATCTTAACATTTTAAGGTGTACATATTAGAAATAGAGTTAACCAAGAAACAAAAGTCCAAGGGCACCTGGGTGGCTCAGTGGGTTAAAGCCTCTGCCTTTGGCTCAGGTCATGATCCCAGGGTCCTGGGATGGAGCCCCACATCGGGCTCTCTGCTCAGCGGGGAGCCTGCTTCCCTTCCTCTCTCTCTCTCTCTCTGCCTGACTCTCTGCCTACCTGTGATCTCTCTGTCAAATGAATAAATGAAATCTTTAAAAAAAAAAAAAAAAGGAAAGAAACAAAAGTCCAACTAGCATGGAGGATGAATTAATTATATAACACCACAGTGTCATCTTTCTTATAAAAAAGTAATATATATACACATGTGTTCTCATACACACACACACACACACACACACACACACACATTTGGTTATTTCACATCACTAATGAGGCAGTGAGTACAAATAGCATCAGTGTTTTCCCAGTGGGTAACATGGAGAGGTTAAATAAGGTTATTTAACGAGAGGGAAGGAAGGCGACTCACAACTCGCCTCGCTTCCCAACAACCTATGTTGCCTCCTAAACGAAAAAAAAATCTGATTTGAACAACTTCTTTCCTGGTGGACTTAAGTAAAAACTTAACTTTTTTACTTAAGTAGATGCCCTCCATTGAAATACACACTTTCCTATCACCCATAACACTACTTGCTACTGAAGATGCTACTCTGAGTGAGATCTTTGGGGACAATGGAAAATGCAGAACAAGGACTATATTTTCTTATGCAATTCCCTAGGGTGTGACCAATTATCTGAGCATGTTATGAAATTCTCCAAAGTCTCACAGCAGAATTAATTTTAATTTAGTTTATACTGAAAATAAAACACATTGCCATTTAGCTTTTATAAAACAGAGGCCTTGTGGGGCCAGATGGGATAAAACACAGATATCACAGATATCAGTGGTGACCCTTGTATCATGGGGGACCGTTATAAGAGGAAAATCTGTGATTTCGCCTGGTCCCGAGGAACGAAGTTATTTTCAGCCCCTATTATGTAATCATCTTCTCTAGAATATGTGTTTGTAACGAAAGGCAAACTGCGATGTGGGCCAAGAGTCAAAGACACTGCATCTTGTTTTAAAAAAAACAAAAAACAAAAAACAAAAACACCTTAGCCTACTCAACAAAAAAACTATACAGTTTTCAAAGGTAGGAAATAAATTGCCAACTAAAGGTTAATTTTTTTTTCAAGCAGTAAGCATGCTTTTCTTCTGTGCCTATTAAAGCTTCTATCTACGCAGTCATAGGAGAAAAGGGAGGGGAGTGGGATTTTATTCTAAAAATTAAATTCCAAAGGATCCCTAAAACCCTACTCCATTTCATAAGCTCCCCTCCATGCCATAAACCATAGCATATCCCTGACACTCCACAACAGCTCTTACCAAGTCACCACCACGTCCAGGTTTGCAAAGCCAACGAACTATATCCAGGCTTTGCCGGCCAGGAACACATCTGACACTGTGCGTTACTCCATGCTCTTTCTTCTTGACTCCCTGACACCACATTCTCTTGGCTGTCTTTGCCTTTCTGATCACTCCTTACCTCTTTCCTTTTGAGAGCTTCTCCCCTGTTACCCATTCCTGCCAAAACGGTGCCCGTCTGGAGGCCATCCCAGTCCACTCCTCTTCTCATATCCCATTATATCCCAAGGGACCTTTCTTACTCCCGTGCCTCAAATACCAGCTGGTGACTTCCAAATCTCTTTCTCCAGCCCAGATGTCCCCCCTTGAATTCCCATACATATATCCCATACCTTCTGGAATCCCTGCTTGTATAAACCACAGATACCTAAATTTCAGCATGTTCCTAACAGAGCTCATCGTCTTTCCCCTCCATCCATTCCTCTCGCTAGGTCTCTGCTCTAAGGGTGGGACCCTTCAACCACCCAACTATTCAGGCCAGAAACCAGAGAACTGAACTTCCGTCTTCCATGCCTCTATTAATTCTACCTCCTAAATCTATCTTAAATCCGTTTGCTCCCCTCTCCACATCTACCTACCATTGATTTCACCTGGACAACTTCAACAGCCATTTACTAATCTCCCTGCCTCTGACTCTGCCCCACTCTCCCTCCCCCCCCCCGCCCCCAAGTCCTTCTGATCTTAGCTTAGAGGTCACCTCCTCCAGGAAGCCTTCCCTGCTCCCACTACACCTTCAGCTTCCACAATCACATCACTTCTTGTGCTCTGTTCTAATGATCTCACTACCTGGACCAACAGCTTCAAGAAGGCAGAGGCCACATCTATCCTTTTGATCAATGTATACACAGTGCCTGCTATATATTAAGTTCTCCAGAGTGCAATGAATGAAGGAAAGAATGAATGAATGACAGACTCCAGAGCAAGGGGGTGAGTGGTGGCATGTTAGGAGAATAAGAAAAGGTAGATAATGAAAGGCAGGGCAGAGAAGACATAAGAAGGCTCAGAAGACTATGCTTATCCTTTATTCTGTAACGAACACAGTGTCAGACCCCTGCTAGACATTCAGAAACTGTTTACTGGAAGCATTTTTGAGATGCAAGAACGGATTACTCTGGAGCCATGGATGACTTCAAGAAGTGTTCTTTGACTTCTGGGTGTCACTTCTTTAAACTATCAAACAAACAGGGGCCCCTGGGTGGCTCACGATCTCAGGGTTGTGAGTTCTCGTACCACGTCTGGCTCGGCACTGGGGGTGGAGTACCCCAGCTTAAGATTCTCTCTCTCCCCCTGCCCGGAGCATGTGTGCACTCTCTATAAATAAATAAGTAAATAAATAACCAATCAATCAAGTTAATGATCTCATGTACAACCATTTAGATGTATTTAATACAATCCAAACCTGATGGTCTCTCCCATCTAATCTTCACCCCCAATACAATGGGGAAACAAGTTAAGTCCCTTAATCTGACCCCAGAAGCCTCACGGACAGCAAGAAACTCTTACATTCTTTAACAGAAGGAAAACAACCGAGAAGGGACTATGCTATGGTATCAACTGCTGTGAAAAGCTGGTTCCTAACAACGGCTACACTACCTACAAAAATCAAAGGGTCTACCGCCTTGCTTTCTCAACTTTTGCTGTTAATACCAAACAGAAGGTGAAGTCAGCCTTTTTGCCTTTCCAAATCTTGGTTAGCACGTGCCCTGTGTGCCTAAGTTTCTGTTCCAAGAAAAGTCCAAGGAGAATGACAAAAGTCCTGTAAACACATAAGTGTAAAATATACATATATAACCTATATAGACAGATAAGATATATTATATATTATTTTTATATATTTTATATTTACATTTATATAAATTACATTATTTATATATTTATATTACATTATATTATATATATAATCAGTAGTGTATTAAATAAACATTTCAACATGAAAAGATACATAAAACCATAGAGGGAAAAAGGCAAAACAGGCAGAACTATATGAACAGGGTTTCGCTTCCTCGGAGGGACTCTGAAGGCTCATTCTTATCCCATGTCGCACAAACTTGGAACTTTGTGGTCTCTGAGTAATAGAAACTGGCATTTTCTAGACCTTCGCTCCCATAGAAGAAAACTACTTCGGAAAGTTAATCTAAAATTTAAATCTTCAGGTTCCAGAAAAAATACTCATAGGGTGACACTACGACTTGGGGCGCTGGGGTGGCTCAGTTACGTGCCCAGCTTCTGATTTCAGGTCAGGCCACGACTTCAGGGTCGTGAGATCGAGCCCTGCGATGGGCATGGAATCTGCTGAAGGTTCTGTCTCCTTCTCCCTCTGCCCCTCCCCCACCCCATCCCCAACCCCACGCTGGGGTGCATGCGTGCTCTCTTGCGCTCTCTCTCTCACTCTAAGAAAAAACAAAACAAAACCCAAAAAACACCACAACTTAACGGAAACGTCATCAGATACAATTAATGACTAATTCTGGAAAATATCTGAAATAGAGTCAAAATCCATTCTGCTATTCACAAATAGGAGGGCACAAAGGTGATTTAAAATTCCATTCGACTTAGGAAGAGACAGACCAAAAACCATACAACTGTTTAAGTCTGAGTACTACATGCAGAGCTAGGGAGTGCTGGTAAATATTCAGGAATCTTGGGTTTAAAATACAGAGAAATGATAAAGACAAAAATGGTGGGGAAGGGCAAATAAGAAGGGAAAAGACAAAAAAGGATATGGTAACAGTCACTTCTTACCACACCGCTAGTGAGCTCAGATATCAGAACTGACAGCACAAACAATTACGATTCTTGACAAAATCCAATTGTTTTTCCAACAGAATGTGAGGGTCTCATGGACAGAAACCTACTGGCTTGTTTCTCTTTGGATCCCTGCACCTAGTACTGTGCCTGGCACATAGTAAGTATTTAATCTCTGTGGAATGAATGAATGTACAACCATTTAGATGGAATTAATGCAATCCCAATCTAACGGTAAAGCAGCACAGAAGACATAGAGAAGAACGTGAGACAGATCTGGGGAGAAACGGGGGGAGGACGCAGATGGCTATAAGGGGCCTTGCTCAGTGGCTCCCACAACTGGTCGCTCCCAAGAATGACCCCAACTAGTTCCTCTCCCATCCTTCCATCACACGCTGTTTGGATAAAGGCAAAATTATACTCAGACGTTAAGGATGGGACGACTGCTTGGTTTCTCTTTTTCCCTGGAGCTGAAACGCAAAGACGGTTCTAACCTGGCGCTCTCACCATTCCATCCAGCTCTTCTCAACGCCCAGGGGGACAGTCCTGAGCAAACACGGTGTGGACCGGGCCGAGGTGAAGCTGCTGCCTTCCTCATCCCATGGGCCAAGCTCCAGAGGCTGCCTGGCCGGCCCAGTAACTTTCAGCCGATCACATACTGGAGCGTCTAGGAACGCGAATGAAAACCAGGACTAAGAGTAACTGTCTTCTGCAAAGGTCTGCATGTTTTACATAAATGAGGGAACGCCTCTTGCAGGTGGTGGGGTTGCACTGCTGTGCCTAGAGAAAAACTATGACATCCGAGGGAGAAGTGGGGGAAGAAGTAGTAGCGGGTGCCCGGGTACCCAGGCCACCGACCTACAGAAGCTCCAGGTGGCCCTTGCCAGAGTCGCACGCAGCACCATCGCACTGCCGTGGGCAAGCTGGCGGGGTGCATCAGGGCTCGAGAAGCAAGAAGCAGCTTCTTGTGAGTCGCTTGAGGAAATCAAGGGGACCTGCACACAGTTCCACGCAATGGGACCCACACGGACTAAAAACGGTATCAAGTAACCAATGACAGAAAGGAATTTTCAAAGCCAAAAGTTACTGTTTTCAAAATTCCTTTAATTCCCGTTTTCACATCTGACACGATGGGCATATGGCAGAACAGAGGGGCTGACATCCGTGAGAGGCAAATTAATTCAAACTGGGTATATTACTTACTAGACAGTCATGAAAGAAAGTTCCAGCAAAGCCATAGTCTGTGAAGTTCTGAAATGCAAAATGAAGGCTTCTGTAGGCAAGTAGGGGAAAGAGAAGAGGATGGAAACACTATTCCCTCCCCCTAACAGCTGGTCTCCTTTAAGAGCCCACAACAAATTTTTCTTTAATTAATAAAAATAATATAGCAAGAAAGACCCAAGGCAAGAAACTGTGTTCACCATAGTCACTGCTTCCTCTTAAGTGGAGAAATTTATTTAAGCTTCGGCTCTTTTTTTTTTTCTTTAAAGATTTTATTTATTTATTTGACAGATGGAGATCACAAGCAGGCAGAGAAGCAGGCAGAGAGAGAGGGGGAAGCAGGCTCCCCGCTGAGCAGAGAGCCCAATGCGTGGCTTGATCCCAAGATCCCGGGATCATGACCCGAGCCGAAGGCAGAGGCTTTAACCCACTGAGCCACCCAGGCGCCCCTAAGCTTCGGCTCTTAAGTGACATTTTTATGTTGCCCTTCAAGAGAAATTCAAGAAAAAAACATTACCTGTCGAAAAACATATATACAATTGCAACACATATTGAGGAGGGAAATAGCATCATAAGGCTTGTTGCAAGCGGTAACAACCTTGACTGTGAGGGCATGTGCTTTTGTTTTTGTTTGTTTTAGGATTAATATGGTCAGTGTTACAGTTGGAAGCACAGCCTCAGGTCTGTTCAGATCCAAATTTCGTACCCATCCACTACTTATCAGTGCCTTTGTCTACCTCAGAGACATACGCCCTTCCACTTGGGGATGGTTGTGAGGTTTTAGTGGATTAGTAGGTGTAAAACATCAATATTTAGAATAGTGTTGGCAAATCTGAGGACTCATTATTATCAGTATTATAAGTTAGTTTTACTTCAGAAATAGCTCATTTTTGTGAAGGTTAAGGGTTTAAACAGTCAGAAAATAAGACCCAAAGGAAAATGAGAGCATTTTTTATCAGTTTTTACTCCATTTCAAAGACGATAAGGAGGTATGGGCCCCACAAGTATTAATGCTAAAGATGGACTGAACTGGACAGTTTACCAAACTATTTTATACATATGAGAAACACTAAAACTTTTTAAACAATCAATAAACTACTACCAAGAATTACCTGCCCAGAGTCACTATCCAGATGAAAACACTCATAAAGACCCTAACTGTTGGTGTTTCAACAATTAAAAGTCACCTTCTGCCAGTGCATTTGCCTTTGATCGTCAGGAACTTAAATATTTTCTCCCACTTCATTATTTTAAGCAGCGAACAGAAAGGTTCAGCCCTGCCTTGGGGATGCTATAACAAATATGTCTATTTTTAAAAATCCACCGAGCTATACAGATATATACGTACAATAAAGTGAAGCACAAAGATTTTCCACAAAACTTGGCAAATGTTTCTAATTACCCTAAAATACTTGCTATCGCTAAAACTTTATTTTCTCACTTTTGTTTTGTTCCCGCCAAAGCGCAGCTAGCCTGCCTGCTGCCACCTCCACCACCTCATTGCCTCCTTCCCTTTCCTCTGACAACAGACTCTCTAAGTCCCCAATGGCAGAAGGAACGACAACTGGGCAGATTAGCTGGCACCAAGTGTCACAGTTGAGCACTACACATATTCTATTTCAATACAGAGGGAAATGTCCTGTGGGTTTTATGTGCAACCTCTTAGTCCTATAGAGTATATAATTTACCTCTGGCAAAGTCATGACCTGAAGTAATTGGGGATAAGTCATCTCCACTAACCTTGTAACTCCACTAAGCCAAGATGCAACTTCCTTTCTCCTATTGTGGTTTTCTGTTTCTGTTTTACGTGTGAATTGGACCATTCCACGGTATAAGGAAGAAGTTACTGCCTATTGCTACTAGTTCCCAGGGATATAAATTCTGTGGGGAAGAGGAGGCTGAAGGGTACCCGCACATAATGAAACAGGAAAGTTCCTAAAATTTGTACGTAATGTGCACTCAGTCACGACTTGCTTATTCAATGAATACCCTTCTAGGCCACCCCAAATGAGATGGTTTCTCTCCTGAGCTTGCTATGGTTACCTCCTACTAGCCTAAGGCTAACTAATAATTAACTGATTCACTTCATATAGTCACTGGTAACCACACAGACAGCACGGGAAATAAATACATGGCACTACCACCAACATCATGGGTGGGGCAAGGCTATCCCACCAGCCATTCCTCCTCAAAGTTCAGCCCACCAAACATACACTGGATGTCTAGTTTTTAACATGATCTTGCCAAGAGCTGGACTAATAAAAAATTTAAAAAAAAAAAAAAAAAAAAAAAACAGGGCCATAGGTGGCTCAGTCAGTTAAGCGCCTGACTCTTGATCTCAGCTCAGGTCTTGATCTCAGGGTCTTCAGTTCAAGCCCCGCCCACCATGTTTTGTTAAAACACAGGCAAATAATTATTTCCCTCAAAGAACTGGGGAGAGGCAAACACTGAATCCCCCCCCTCCCTCTGGCAACCATTGCAACTGGCTCATGTGCGCCAACTGCAACCATCAAGTCATGACTTGGACCTGAAGTAACTGTGGGTAAGTCATCTCCACTCTCCTGTGTGCATGGGTGTGAGTGTGCATGTGTGTGCATACACATACATTTATCCATTCATCGATTTATCCATTCATCAGTCGATGGACACTTGGGCTACTTTTGTAAATAATGCTGCAATAAATATATCCCATTGAATTCATGTTTTATATTTTGGGGTAAATATCCAGTAGTACGGTTACTGGATCACAGGCTAGTTCTATTTTTAATTTTTGGAGGAACTCCAATACTGTTTTCCACAGTGGCTGTACCAGTTTGCATTCCCACCAACAGTGCATGAGGGTTCCTTTTTCTCCACATCCTCGTCAATGCTTACTGTTTCTTGTGGTTTTGATTTTAGCCCTTCTGACTGGTGTGAAGGGAGATCTCATTGTAGTTTTGATTTACATTCCCTGATGATCAGCGATGTTGAGCATCTTTGCATGTGTCTATAGGCTATCTGCATGTTTTCTTTGGATAAAGTCTGTTCATGTCTTTTACCCATCTTTCAGTGGTTTTATTTGGGTTTTGGGTGTTGAGTTATATCAATTCTTTATATATTTTGGATACTAACCCTTTATCAGATGGGTCATTTGCAAATATCTTCTGATATTCTATAGGCTGCTTTTTAGTTTTGTTGACTCTTTCCTTCCCTGGGCAGAAGCTTCTTATTTTGATGTAGTCCCAATAGTTTATTTTTGCTGGTACTTCCCTTGCCTCAGGAGACATATCTAGAAAAACGTTGCTAGAGCCCATGTCAGAGAATTTACTGCCTGTGCTCTCTTCAAGGATTTTTATGGTTTCACGTCTCACATTCAGGTCTTTAATCCATTTTGAGTTCATTTTTGTGTCTGGTGTAAGAGAGTGGTCCAGGTTCACTCTTTTGCATGTTCCTGTCCAATTCTCCCACCACCATGTGTTGAAGAGACTGGTTTTTTTCCCCTTAAATATTCATTCCTTCTTTGTCAATGATTAACTGACCACATAATTGTCAGTTAATCTGTGGGGTTTTCTTCCTCTATTCCATTAACCTATGTGTCCGTTTTTATGACAGTAACATACTGTTTTAATTACAGCCACTTAGTAACAGAACTTGAAATCTGCAATTGTAATACATCCAGTCGTGTTTTCCTTTTTCAAGATTTCTATGGCTATTCAAGGTCTTTGATGGTTCCATACAAATCTTAGGATTCTTTGTTCTAGTTCTGTGAGGAATGCTTATCGGTATTTTCATAGGAATTGCATTAAAGGTGTAGACTGCTTTGGGTAGACATAGACATTTTAACAATATTTATTCTTCTAACCCATGAGCATGGAATATCTTTCTATTTCTTTGCACTGTCTTAAATTTCTTTCATTAGTGTCTTATAGTTTTCAGAATAAAAGTCTTTCACCTCTTTGGTTTATTCCTATACATCTTTTCTGACCACAATGCTGTGTAACTAGAAATCAACCATAAGGAAAAAATCTGGAAAGACCACAAGTACACGGAGGTTAAATAACATGCTACTAGACAATGAATGGGCCAACCAAGAAATCAAAGAAGAAATAAAAAGTACACGGATACAAAGGAAAATCAAAACATAATGGTTCAGGGGGGCCTGGATGGCTCAGTTGGTTAAGCATCTGCTTTCAGCTCAGGTCATGATCCTGGGGTAGTAGGAGAGAGCCCCACATCAAGCTCCCGGCTTAGCCGGGAGTCTGCTTCTCCCTCTCCCTCTACCTCTCTTCCTGCTTGTGCTGTTTCTCTCTCTCTCTCTAATAAATAAAGTCTTTAAAAAATAAAACAAAACAAAAAAACCACAATGGTCCAAAATCTTTGGGATGCAGCAAAAGTGATTCTAAGAGGGAAGTTTACAGCAATAGCGCCTAACTGAAGAAGCAAGAAAAATCTCAGTGACACAACCTAACCTCACCTCTAAAGGGGTTAGAAAAAGAAGACCAAACAAAACCCAAACTCAGCAAAAGTAAGGAAAAAACAAAGATTAGAGCAGAAATAAATGATATAGAAACTTAAAAAAAAAAAAAAGCACAATGAAACCAGGAGCTGGTTGCCTGGATAAATCAACAAAATTGATAAATCTCTAGCTACTCTCGCTGAAAAAAAAAGAGAGCAAGAGAGAGAGAGGGCACAAATAAAATCACTAATGAAAGAGAAGAAATAACAGTCAACATCACAGAAATACAAACAGTTATAACAGAATATTATGAAAACCTATATGCCAACAAACTGGACGACTTAGAAGAAACAGATAAATTCTAGAAACATATCACCTACTAAAGCAGGAAGAAAACTAGAACAGACCAGTCACCAGCAACAAAATTGAATCAAAACTGAATCAACAAAATTGAAAAAACTCCCAGCAAACAAAAGTCCAGGACCAGATGGCTTCACAGGCAAATTCTACCAATTAAAGAAGATTTAAATTAAAGAAGAGTTAATACCTATTCTTCTCAAACTATTCCAAAAAATAGAAGAGGAAGAAAAATTTCCAAATGCATTCTGCAAGGCCAGCATTACCCTTATATCAAAACCAGATAAAGACCCTGCCAAAAAAGAGAACTATAGGCCAATCTCTCTCATGAATATAGATGTAAAAATCTTCAACAAAATATTAGCAAACAGAATCCGATAGTACATTAAAAAATCATTCACCAGAATCAAGGGGGATTCATTCCTGGGATGTGAGGGTTCTTCAATATTTCCAAAACAATCCACATGATATGTTACATCAATGAGAAAGGATAAAAACTATATGCTCATTTCAACAGAGGCAGAAACAACCTTTGACAATGTACAACATCCATTCATGACAAAAACCCTCAACAAAGTAGGTTTAGAGGGAACATACCTCAACATAATGAAGGCCCTATATGAAAAACCCACAGCCAGCATCACCCACAATGGGGAAAAACTGACAGCTTTTCCCCTTCCCCTAAGGTGAGAAGCAAGAAAGACAAGGATGTCCATTCTCAGCACTTTTTTTTTTTTTTAGGTTTTCTTTTTTTATTCATTTTAGAGAGAGAGAAAGGGAGGGCACGTATGAATGGGGAGGAGCAGAAGAAGGAGGAGAAAGAATTGAAGCAGACTGAACCGAACGAGGAACCTAACGTGGGGCTCCACCCCGCAACCAGGAGATCATGACCTGAGCAGAAACCAAGAGTACGACGCTCGACCTACTGGGCCACCCAAGTGCCCCTACTCTTTTATGCAACGCAGTACGGGAAGTCCTTCCAGCCCCAGACAACGAAGAGAAACAAACACCTCCAAACTGGAAAGGAAGAAGTAAGACATCACTCTTTACAGACAACATGATACTAGACAGAAACCCCTAAAGACACGCTAAAAAAAAACAAAAAACAACTAGAACTGATCGATGAATTCAGCAAAACCAGAGGATCCAAAATCAATGTGTGGAAATTTGCTGCATTCCTAAACACTAATAATGAAGCAGCAGAAAGTGAAATGAGGAAAACAATCGCACTTATGGGTGCACTAAAAACAACAAAATCTCCAGAATTTCAAATTTAAGAATTAAAGGGAAATGACCAGAAACCAGTGCGATGTAGCCGAAACTGGGTTTCATGAGACATATAATTAAAACAGAATAAAGGAGCAAATGATTACCTTGGATCAGTCAGCTTTAGGCAGTGCTAACAGCATGCTAAAAATAGAAACCAGCTGATTGACTCTGACTACTTGTCAGCCACCAAAGCACCTGCCTGTTGAGGGCATTTCCCGTCTTGGTGGCTGCTACTGATGAATTAGGAATATGACACAACACAAGGGGCCACACTGGTCCCTGCTGTGGTGACGTCCCTCTTCAAGGACTGCCAGAGACAAGGGCAGCCAGAGCCCTCCCAACAAAAGGGCCAAGACTATCTCAGGGGGAGGAGGAATCACAACATCCTGACCCAAGGCAAATGCCGACCGTGTGACCTCTCCTGTCCTCTTCCCCTCTTTAATATTTCACTTCTTTCACTCCCTTAGGATCCTCCCCCTTCTGTCTCCCCACTTCTTCCCACTCCCACTTTATTCTATTTTCTCCCTCTGGCCTTCTCTCTCCCTCTCGTCCTCTTCTCTCTCAGATGCGAACGCGGGTGAAGACCTTTACTCAATAAATAAATAAATAAATAAATAAATAAAATAAATCACCCCAGAGAGCCTGGGCGGTCTCAGGCACTGTGCTCCCTGTTCCTAGACGCACAAAACAGCAGGTGCTCTGGTTCCCTTTCTAGAGAAAGGAGTGAACCAAGAACCACAGACGACTGGGGCACGAGGCATCAAAGGTCCCCGCACACAGGAGACACGAGCCCTATGGGCATCCGAGGGAGCTCACCTCTGCCCGGGACCCAGATGTTGACCAAGGGCCCATGCACTGTGTGCACAGAGCACGATTACTGGGCAAAAGCACACATATGTCCCATCCCTGCCTCAGATTACGGAGAGGTGGTGTTTCACCCACCGTGAATTTAAGGAACGGAGAGCAGCACACGTATCTTCTCATAGGCCACGTGGCTTGGTAGCACGGCCTGGGCTTTGGTGAAGGGGTGGGGGCAGGATCTGGGTTGAAGTCCGTGCTCTCCCACATAGACCTGGGGGACCGTGAACAAATGACTCAAATTGCTCAGTCATAAAATGGGAGTTATCGGCCTCCTTCCAGAGCTGCTATGAGAATTTGAGTATTTACTCAAGCCAAAGGTTATTCAAACCTTTACAAGCGGATAAACCTTCCTCCTGGGCCCACATATAATCAAAGACTTCTTTCTAGAGCACTGGGCTGAAACCCTATCCTTTTTCCCCTCCGCTCACTCCGTCTGCCCAAGGGAGGGTATGGCTGACATTAGGGGGACTCTTTCTTTCTCTATGGGAGGGAGTCATACCTTGAGAGTCCAGACTCTCTCCTTAGATGCCTCGCCAAAGACTCCTCAGTCTCCCCCCCAACTCTTCCCACCATCGGGCAAGCCCCCCTACACAGCCGCTCCACCCGCCACTGGGATAAATCTGTTCAATCCACATGTGCAGGTGCTCCTTAGCCTGAAGCCACAGGGACGTCCCCTTGTTAGCCTTCCCAGTGTCCAAGCTGATGCCCAGCATCCCAGCGGAGACCTGCTGGTATTTCTGAATTGATTCCATTCACCCAGGTAGGGGTGAAAATGGAAACCCTCACACCCTAACAGTGATTATAATTTTGGAACTTAATGGAGAAGTTATCACTGACAGAGGAAAATCTGGAAAACACGATATGGAAAGGACTGGTATTACATTTATCCAAACAAGCTGGGATACAGTGCCCTTCAGATACTGAAAGTCCTCTGGCCTTAGGGCTCACTCCTATCCAGAGAGGTGAGGCTAGGACTACGGCCACAGAGAACTCCCTGTCCTCTGTACCCCTTTGTCACTCTCTCACTCAAGGTATCTGGCAGGCTGCCCTGTCCTTGAGGCTGGAATGTAACTAAAGCAAACCATAATCTACTCCACGGTATTATGATCTACCTGGAAAAGATAATGTTATTTACAGAAAGGGGAGGTCTGCAAGGATTCCACTAAAAAAAAAAAAAAAAAGAAAAAGAAAAAGAAAAACAAGTTGAGTATATGAGCACCCTATGGGTGAACAGGTACCACAATCAGCTGACCCAGGGACAGTCATGTGGTACACCTGGGTCCACGTCATCATGACCATGACGCCCACCCAGCTTTCCTTATAGGAATTTGCAGGGAAAGCGTCCTGTAGGAGATATAAATGGAATGACTGCCCAACATCAGTATTTCCAACCTGCAAACCAGTTGTATTAGTCATGGGGAATGGATCAAAAGGCATTCGGTTTGGTCGGTGTCCGTCCGTGAGCCCCCCCAAGTGTAAGTTCCCAAACATCAATCAAGATTCTAGACTAGGGGTGCCTGGGTGGCTCAGTGGATTAGGCCGCTGCCTTCGGCTCAGGTCATGATCTCGGGGTCCTGGGATCGAGCCCCCCATCTGCCTCAGCATCCCTGCCGAGCAGAGAGCCTGCTTCCCCCTCTCTCTCTGCCTGACTCTCTGCCTACTTGTGATCTCTCTGTCAAGTAAATAAATAAAATCTTTAAAAAAAAAAAAAAGATTCTAGACTAATCAGTAAAGGTCAGGACAAGACCCTGAAGAGCTGTGACCACTGAGTGACAGCTGCTGCTGGCAAGGTGCCCCCCGGAAGCACCCGTGGTCATCCTGCAGATGGGGGGGTTGGGGTCACAGGCGGAGGGTAGGACACTGTTTACAGTGATGCCATTCATAAGAAGTAGAGAGAAGACTGTTGGCAACCAAGGACTGGAGACCCACGCAGGCAGGAAAGCAAACAAGGAATGAGAACCGCCCTTGCAAAGCAGGACCCGAAGTCACTTAGCCCAGGCTGATGGCTAACTCGATCCCTACGTGGATCACTACCCCCTGCGTGTCTCCAAGACTCCCCACATTCGGGCCAGGCCTCCACATTGCACAGATGGTGACATTACTTCTACATTTTAGATCTTCTCTTACTCCCCTTGACCCCCAGGGAAGAAAGCAAGCGGGGGCTGTACTTGGCAGTGACTCTTGCTTCATTTAAATGAACAAGGCTGAGAAGTACCCAGGAAAAGTGAAATTCCAGAGTAATAGCCAGGGCTGGCTCTAGTATCCCAACTTTGCCAGTAGGATCCCCCACGTTGCTTATTAAATATACGGATTCTTAGGGCTGGGAATCCGGCTGGGAATCCTTCAGGCAGGTTTGGGAAACAGTTTATCTACTGCACCAAAAATAGCCTGAAGTTTATTTTTGCGTGTAATACTTCGGTAATTTTTCCTTGGTTTAAAATGTGTTAACATGGGGCGCCTGGGTGGCTCAGTCGGTTAAGCAGCTGACTGTTGGTTTCAGCTCAGGTCATGCTCTCAGGGTCACGAGATCAAGCCCCGTGTCTGGCTTAGCACTCAGCAGAGTCAGCTTGTCCCTCCCCAGCCCGCCCCTCCCACTCTCTGCCCCTCCACCTCCCCCTGCTCATGTTCTCTCTCTAACAAATAAAAAATCTTAAAAAAATATATTTTTCGTTAACATCACGGACAAGTCCCCATGGATTTCCTCTAACACCCAACCCCAGTCTTTCCCATCCTCCCAGAGGTATCAGTTTGAAGTGTTGCCTCCCCAGACCTTTTCTTTGCATTAAACAGATACACGCTTCTGTTTACTTTTCCTAAGTAAGTACCGCTTTGTAGTTATCGTTCTATGACCTGCTTTCTTTCCATTCAGAGCTATGTCGTGGAAAACTCCATTAGTCCACATACAGCAACTGCCTTATTTTTTTAACCTGCTGCATAATAGTTCACGATATGGAATGAACGTGGTTTATTTGGCAGTTCCCCTCCTGATGGATATGTAGTGGGTGCTTGCAGTTTCTCATTATCACTTGCTATGGTGAGCATCTTCTCCCGTGCCTGCTTGTGCACAACTGGGAACAGATACTGAGAAGTGAATTTGCTGTGTCAATCATGTACGTTTTTCAGTGTTCATGGATTGTGCTGAAAGTTGTCCTTCAAAGTGGCTCTACCTCTCCACCATAAGCACATGGCGGGGACCTGGCTCTCCAGCCAGGGGCAGGTGCCTTGCAAAAACATAGACATGTGTGGCCAAGTGGCGACACCCACTCTCCTCTAGTACTTCCCTTTGGGCATAAACAGGAAGATACTTCCCATCACAGAGCTAAATCCCCTCCACCGAGAAACAAAAACAAAAAACCAAAAACTCCCCAAATTTTGTGATGAGCCATTCATCTGTACCTGCACCTACTCAAACCACCCTATACTAAATGAACTGCTTAGAACAATCCAGCCATGTCTCCCCCAAACCCTTTAGGTACACCTGTACCCCTACCATCACCTGACCCCCAATTTACCCCTCCCCCTCCTCACCCCACCCTCCTACTCCCACCCCTGGACACAGAGGATGGGCTAGGTGTCTGTCTCTATGCTACCTCTGCAGTACCTGTATGTATCTAATATTTTAATTGCCACATGTAATTGCAATTATTTGTTTGTGTGCCTATATTCCAGCTAAGTCTGAGTTTCCTATAGGCAAGGAATGAGTTTCACTCATCTTTATAAACCGAGCACCTAGGACAGTGCCCAACACATGAAGGTTAGTAACTTGCCCAAGGTCTCCCACGCAATTAATACCAGCTGTCTCTGACTCCCTGCCTCTTTCTACTGCCTCAGATCAATAAATTATTAGGAGGAAGAAAATGGGGGTAAGAGGGCTGGAATTTGCTGGAAGCTTCGGCATCTGCAGGGATACCATTCATCCATTCCCTCTTCACCCCAGTCCCCTCTACCGCCAGCACAAGAATCTATAGATTTTCAACATGATTATAGACATCTCGCTTGTCTAGATTTACACGTAAGTCAAACTATACAGTATCTGTCTCTGTCTGACTCATCTCACCTAGCAGTGTCCTCAAGGTTCATCCACGTTGTCACAAATGGCAGGATTTCCTTCCCTTTTTTGGCTGAGTAATATTCCAATATCTATCTATCTATCTATCTATCTATCTAGTATCCATCTATCTAGATCTCAGATCTTCTATATCCATTCATCCATCAATGACACCTAGGCTGTTTTCACATCTCGGCAATCATGAATAATGCTGTAATGGATATGGGGCGTGAATATAACTCTTCAAGATAGTGACTTCATTTCCTCCGTGTATATAGTCAGAAGAGGGATTGCTGGATCACAGGGTAGTTCTATTTTTAGTTTTTGGGGGACCCTCCATGATGTTCTCCACAGTGGCTGCACCAGCAGGTAGTTCATCTCCAATGGTGCTTCTGGTATACCATTCCCACCATTCCCACAACTCTCCAGTCCTAAGCACTTAAAAATCCATGTGCCCTGATTTTCATCACGCTTCCTAAAACCCAGGGTGAGGGAGTGAGCAGCAGAAAGAGAAGCTAGAAGGAAGGAAGGAAGGAAATGGGTAAGAACTTGGCTCTCTGACACAAGTCTACTGCACAAACTCTTTCCTGGCTGGCTCCTGCTCTGAATCTGGAGTCGAAGACGCCAGCATGAACTGCCACGGCTTTGAGGCAGTGCCCTGGGGCATACCCGTCCTTGAAGAAGTAGCACAAACAAGAACATTCTATCAAAGATACATCTCAGACAACATAAAGGGTTTTAAACTCTAACTGGGTCTGGGACTTAAGAACAGAAAACCACATGAGAAAAAAGCCATCTACTTCTGAAAGTAAATAAACTAACCAGAAATTCAGAAGAAAAACCACAGAGCCTTGAATTATTCCCAATGATTAATTTCCAGTTAACTGAACAAGTTCCACACTCTGACATGTGGAAAGCTAAGGAGAAGCCATTGAGCTTTAAGCAAAACCTGCAGCTTGTAAACAGAGTCATGAAACTATGTACCAAGTTGTTTGGAAACATTTACTTCAAATTTAAACATCTTTGGGATAAAAATAACCTGTTTATTCCTCTGAAACATCTCTGACCATCGCAATTTGCTCATTTCAGATATTAACATAAAGTCTTCCCAAGGATGTCAGAGGATTCCTAAGCTGTTTGGAATGTTTAAAAGCCCACCACACCATTTGCAAGAACCACTTCATTCAAAGGTCTAGCCTTCTTACCATGGACACATCTTATTCATTCTGAAGACATGAACAAAGGGGTAAGCATGCCATGCTGGAAAGCACAGGGACGTCAGTATGAGACAATCGTTTCTACTACTCGCTCACTGGGTGTCCTCGGGCAAGTAATGTAATCTCAGTGAGCCAAGATCTTGTCTGTCAAAGGAGGAAGGAAATAAGATTATCGTTAGGATCATCTGGAAAGTTCCATAACAAAATATATGTAACATATATAGCACAAGTATCTAAATGGCTCTTCCAAACACATTTCCGGGCGAGTGCTCTCCAGGGCAAGTTTCTGCTGCGGTCCCACAGAGCACCCTTTCTTCTTCCTACTTCCCCTGCGAAAAGAGTTCCAAATTCTCACTTAAAAAAAAAAAATTTTTAAATAATTTACAACACCAGAAGAGATTCAGCAAACTCTGTCTCCAATAAACAAGGGAAGAAAGAAAAGTGTCACTTCACTAAGAGTGAGGCTCCTGGAGGAATTAATATGAGTAAGTAGAGTAAGAATCATTTCCACGGGTCAGGTCAAGAAAGGAAGAAATTTAACAGAACACTTGTTTTCTCCCCATGTTTAAAAGTAAAATGGGAACACCACAGGAAGCGTGCGTTAGAGGCAACCCTGTGAACCGGAACAGCGCCCAGAGAAAAGGGACTGCGGGGTAGTCAGAGACGCCTTGGAGTCATGGAGGAACGAGACACGGTAGGCTAAGACTGGGACTTCTTGGGAACTTGGGACTCCGAAAGATCAGGGTGGGTCCCAGGCATGCCTGTGTTTAAAAAGCTGCTTAGGTGATACCGATAGTGACTCCTGTTTGGGAATGAGTGCCATAAAACACAGACAGTTTGAACTGCCTTAGAATGCCCTAGGCTCTTAGGATGCCCTTAAGTCTTCTGGACACTTGGAACCCATTCCACCCTTTTGATGGCTCCTGTCCACTTCACTCTTTCTGAATAATTAAATACTGATAAAATGAGAGTGATTTTTTTCCCCAGATGTATTTATTTTAGAGAGAAAGAAAGAGAACATGAGGGGCAGAGGGAGAGAAAGAAGCCTCAAGCAGACTCCTTGCTGAGCACAGAGCCCGACGCAGGGCTGAACCGCAGGACGCCGAGATCATGACCTGAGCCAAAGTCAAGAATCAGATGCATAACCAACTGAGCCCCCCAGACACCCCTGGTAAATTAGTTTTCATATTTTCACCCAAAAACCAAATCCAAGGCTATTCAGCAGGAGCCCCCCACCTTCTTCCCGTCTCCACCTTGAAATAACTCAAGCCCATCCCCATCCCCATCCTGGGTGGAGAAGGGAACTTCTGTCATTGTCCTCAGCTGACCTGACGGCCTCACATTTAACCCACTGGGTGCCCCCACATCTATCAGCTTCTTCTCCCCAGGTCTCAACCTCACTGTTGTCTTCAAACACGGACAACTTCCCTCTTAAAAAAACAATCAGCAAACTCCCCTTGATCGTTCCTGCCATTTTTCTTGTCTCTTCCAAAGTCACCAGGTTGCTCTCATGACTGGTCTACACATACGTCCGTTTCCTCCCACCTGAGGGCCCTGCAACACCCCTTCCATCCTCGCCCATTTCCAAGCTACTAGTCTAATTCCCTTTCCTAATCTGCCCCTCCTGGCTCCTCCATGCATGCTCAGTGGGAGTGTTGGCCAGGGTGAGTCTCTGTGGTCTCGGCTCTCCCCACACCAAGTTTACATCTTTTCCTGGCCTCATCTGCGCTCAGATGCTAGTGATGTCCAAACCTCCATCTTCCTGGCTCTGACCGCTCACAGCTCACTTTCCCTTCAGGACATCTCATTTTTGAAATCCTGCTCTCATCTGAATATGGCTCAAGCAAAAGTCACATTGTTTCACCTTGTTAGTCAACCTCTGTCCAGTTTCCTCATTCCTGTCAAATGCAGTCCCGTTTGCCAAGATCCCTGGGACTCCCAAGTGTGTGACAACTCCATCTCCGACCGACACCTTTCTCGGCAAGCCTCTGGGCTTCACGACTGGGATAGCCCCAAAGCAACACCACGGCACACTATTACTTCACAAAACTATGTCACTCCTCCAGGTTCCTAAAACTCTTTCCTTTTAAGGTTTTTAACTGCCAAAATACTATGTTGTTGTTTTTTTCTAAATTGAGATATAAAAATTTTAAAGTTTCCTTGGTCCTCCCAATGTTGAAGGGTCAAGGTCACTGTGACCACTAGCTACATTTTGATAACTATCATTCCACAGCTGGAGAGAGAGAGAAAGAGAAAGGATCTTTTCAATTTTTTTTTTTTCAATTTAAATGAGACACGAGATCATAACATACATGTTGTTCAACAACTTCCTTTTATTCAATATGACGGACATCTTCAAATCCTCCTTCATTCTCGCTGATAGTTGTCTATGGTTCCATAGCTTGAAAATACCATGATTTGATCTAACTATTCTGCTGGTTAACATTTACAGATCTCGTGATCTTTAAATGCCCACCGAGAAAGGCTGCTCCTTAAACCACTGAATTATTTTGTCAATTAATACTAAAACGAGAATCACGTGGGGTGGCAGCTGGGTAAGAAACAGGACTCAGGGCCTGCAAGTAGGGACAACAGGAAGGAAGGGCATCGCTCCTGATGACCGGAATCATCATCACACAGCTTCTGCTCGAATACTTCCAGGGATGGGGGACTCATGAGCTCCAAGGGTCATCAATTCTTTTACCTACACAACTCTCAGTAATAGCGAACTTTAAGATGAATGGAAACCCACCTCCCTAAAGTTTCTGTCCCGGGAGTTTAATTCTGCTGAGGACACAGCATAATTACATTCTTCAAATATCTGGAAACCACGATCATATCATACGTAAGCCTTTTCTTTAAGTTAAATGCCCCTTCTTCCTTCAATGATCCCCATGTGAACTAGGTACAAGGCTGCTCCCCTTCCGTCAGCCATACCTCAGTTTCCCAATGTTCTTCTTAAAAGCTGACACCCAGCATTAAACACCCGGGGTTGTGGGGGCTGTGCCTGCCCAAGCACAGAGCAGACGGGGATCACCGGTCCTCGCATAGTATCTCCTGTTATAGACCGGAGAGCAAAACATATTCCCCGGATCATGGCACCCCATTGCACAAGCCAAACGGGACACTTGCCAAACTTTGTGTTCTAGTTCATTCCCAGATTTCCCAAATACTCTCCTAACCATTCCTGCTTTGAGGCTACACGTCACACCCTTAGACATAAAAATACAAGAGTGCATAAGGGTCCAGCATTGGAACCCAAAATTCCTGGCTTGAAATCCTGGCTGTACCACTGACCAGCCATGGGATCTCACACAAGTCACATATGTTTTCCCAGTTTTCCATGGGGGAAGAGGGGTGTATGATTTGCCACATAGAGGTGTTGTGAGGCTTACGTGAGATAATTCGTGCAGAGTGTTTATTTAACACAGTAATAGGTAGCACTCATTGTAAAAAGTTCTATTTATAGCTAGATTAGCACTAAGTCCAGAAGCTGAAAGTAGAAATATTGCCAGATGATAGAATCAGGATATCTATGACCCATATACCTCCTCGGGGCTTAAGCCGTATTTTCCTTTTCATCAGAAGAGAGGGAAAGAAATTTTATCTTTTATATACCCATCTGTCTGATAAATAAAATACTGCCTCAGCATCTGCTTTAGAAGACAGGTGACTTTCCTAATATTCCCACATGCAAAACCATCCTGGTGTCTACGAACACACCCAAACTAACAACCCCAGCCTTTCAGTTGACAAGTCATGTTTACCTGATAAAAAGTTTCTTTGCCACTTCCTAGGTGCACGAAACCTATTCATATACCAGCTTAGATCGCCACCCTCCCATTTCACGATGGTCCAAAAAAAAAAAAAGCTTCGCTGCCACCTGTCACCTGTATCTTTACTTGCTTCGTCTGTCCCATCTTTTCAGCCTTGAAGAATCCAGATTCCTTCCTCCCCTAGCATCTGCAAAGTCAAGTGTTTTCTTCCTGTGCATCAGACCCCAGCCAAACACCACCCTCGCCCACCTCCCCGAAGGTCCGCACTGTGACACGAGTGTTCTTCCCCACTAGATTCAAAAGTGGGACAGAGCTGGCGATGGGGAAAGGACAGCAAAGGACACTTCTGTGTTTCCCGAACAGTCAGCTAACACCTTCCCCGGGGTCACCCACCTCATCTGATATCACAACAACCCCCTCCTGGAGGCATTATTAGCTTTATTTTATGAACCAGGACTCAGGCTCAGAACATCTCAACAGCTTGCCCAGTACATGTCTAATAACTACTAGCTCTCAGCCCAGAACGCGGCTGCCCACAGTCCGTTCCGGCAATCTTCCCGCTGCCGAAGAGCCAGGTGTGCTCACGGGACAGATCTCAGAGGAAAACCCAAATGTCATCTGCACGACACGGTCTCAACTTCAGTCTACTTTTATATAGCTGTATTCCGTCAGTCCTTACAGGCAGATTTTTTTTTTTTTTTAAGATTTTACTTATTTATTTGTCAGAGAGAGAGAGAGAGAGAGAGAGAGCGAGCACAGGCAGACAGAGTGGCAGAGGGAGAAGCAGGCTCCCTGCGGAGCAAGGAGCCCGATGTGGGACTCGATCCCAGGACGCTGGGATCATGACCTGAGCCGAAGGCAGAGGCTTTAACCCACTGAGCCACCCAAGTGCCCCCCAAGGTCAAAACTTAATGAGGAACTATCTCGTGGAGAGCTTTGCTCTGGGCAGGGGGAGGGGGGGGTTTCTGTTGCTTGATGTTATGGGGAGAGAAATATTTATCTAAGGGAACAATGATTCATTCATTAAAATTACCTGACAATAAAAAATAAGTAATACATACATACATACATACATACATACCTGACAAGGAGCATGAGGAGTCAGGATGAACCAAAAGTCCTTCACATCTTTACTGAAAGTGACTTAGGTGCACGCAAAGATTTTCAGAAATCCAACCTTAAAGCAAAAAGTAATTCTAAAGCACGAACACATCCCAGTGTAACAGCATGTTTTCTTTCCATGTTTCTGACTAAGAAATTCTCTAAAAGCCATACTGGTCCCAACTTTCGTTTCCAACAATACGGGGAGTTCCATGTTTATAGTTACGGCAGAACTGATAATCCTAGCTTAAGGACAAAAAGTATCGGGGGGGTAGGGGGGGTGGGGGGGAGATGGGTAAAACAGGTGAGGGGGAATAAGAGGACCCTTGCAACGAGTACATGGTGATACAGAGAATTATTGAATCCCTGTGTTGTACACCCGAAACTAAGGTAACACTCTAGCTTAACTATACTGGAATTAAAAACAAGTAAATAAAAATAAAAAGCGTCAGTTTTTAAATACACGTTATTTTCTAGAAGAGTTTTAGGTTTACAAAAAAAATTGTGAAGACAGTCCAGACTCCATATACCCACAGTTTCCCGTGTTACTGGCACCTTACATCTTATGGCACATTTGTCACAGTTAAGGAACCAACGGTAATACCCCAGTATTAACTAAAGTACACACTTTACTCAGATTTCTCTAATTTTTATGTAATGCTCTTTCTCTGTCCCAGAATCCTGTGCAGGAAACCACACTGCATCTAGTTGTCCTATTTCCTTTAGGCTCCACTTGGTTATGACAGTTTCTCAGACTTTCCTTGTGTTTGATGACTTTGATGGTTTGAGGAGTACTCCTCTGGTCATTAGACATAATTAGACAAGGGTTATGGGTTTTGGAAAGAAAGATGATGGAAGTGTCACTTTCCCCACACCGTATTAAGGGGGTAACACGCTATAGATATAATTATCACTGTTGATGCTGACCTTTGTCACTTGGCTGAGGTCAGGCTTATTAACTTCCTGCATTGTCCAACTACTCTCCCCCGCCTTCCCTTTTCATACTATCCTCTTTAGAAGGAAGTCACGATGCATGTCCCACACCCAGGGAGTGGGAAGTTATACTATCCACTCCTTGAGAGAAGAGGATTATTTGGAATTCTTCTGCAATATTTGTCTATTTTCCCCCATTTATTTACTTATTCAATTATTTATATCAGCATGAACTCACTGATGTTTGCTTTATACTTGGGCTTATAATCTATAGATTATAGATCAATAATTTATACTTCCATAATCTAAGGCTTCTTTACTTTGTTGTTCAAAGCTCTTTCAGTGGGCTCCTATGTCCATTTTTTTTTAATTTTTTATTTATTTATTTGACAGAGAGAGATAGCGAGAGCAGGAACACAAGCAGGAGGAGTGGGAGAAGGAGAAGCAGGCTCCCCGCCGAGCAGGAAGCCCGATGTAGGGCTCAAACCCAGGACCCTGGCATCATGACCTGAGCTGAAGACAGATGCTTAACGACTGAGCCACCCAGGGACCCCTCCTATGTCAATCTGAAACATTCTCATCACTAGGAGCTTTTGGTTTTGTTTTGTTTTGTTTTGTTCTGGAGAAAGGTATTAGAGACCAAGCTTGGCATACAAGTGTACTCACTGCTAATGGATTGTCACTCCCTGCAGACCTTTTCAGCCAACAGTGAAAGGAAAAAGTGTATACACTAACTCTTGAATACACACACACCTGAAAATATTCCTACATGCAAACCAACTGTATTTATTAAGCTAAATGTGAGCTCATGTTGACGTGCTTGATCATTTTCACACTCAGCTGAACTGGTGGAAAAGTCAGAAAATTCCTCAGAAGCCAGAAATGCAAGAAAGCAGAAATGCAAAAAAGCAGAAATCAGACGTTTCGCTGGCATGTGCTCCCAAGAGTCTAGAGTTTAGGCACCAGAGACAAAGCAGGCTGAGAAAGGAGAGGTGGGAGGAAGAAATGGAGACAGTATGAAGCGAAGACATATCTCGAAGCCAGGACTGCTCTTAAACTCCTGAAAGACAACCCCTCACTAGGGAAAAGTGCTCTTCCCACAGCCTAGACAGTGGGATGTGTTTATATGGGCTGCAACTCTCGGTGGAGAGACAGAATGTACAAAGACTCCCCTGAGAATGAGTTTGGAGGCCTAAATTTACATGCCCTGTATGGCCAGGAAAAAAAAAAAAAAAAACACCCAAAGCAGGAAAGCAATTTAAGTAAGCCTGGATTGGGAGTGTTCCCAGGTGCCCTGGCAGAAGGAAACCCAGATTTGCTTAAAAGGATTGTACTTTAAATCCGGGTCTCAAAATAGCCCCACAGTTAAAATACAACAAAGCCTGCACCCAATCAAAACTCACCAAAGACCCTTGAAAATTACACAAACCAGTCACAAAAAGCACACACTGTATGACTCCATTTATAGGAAACAGCCAGGATAGGTCAATTTACAGAGAAAAAATACATTCTTGTGGTTGCCAAGGACTGTGCGGACAGACACAGTAGGAGAGGTAGGATTTGGGAAGAAGTAGGAACTGCTAATGATATGGGGATTTCTTTGAGGCAGGAGGAACAAAAGTATTCCAAAATTAGACCATGACAATGGGTACACAAGTCTGTGACTGTATAAAAAAATTTTTTTGAACTGTACACTTCAACTGGGTGAACTGCAAGTTACCAACCGGTTGCTGGAATAAAAAAGAGCACATTAGTGGAAAAATTGGTGAAATTCGAAAATTTAATACATTCCATGTATTGAATAGTTACATACCCATGTTGATTTTTTTTAGTTTTTTGACAGATGTACTAGGGTAATGGAAGATGCTGACCCTGGGGAAAACTGGCTGAGGCATAAAACTCCCTGAGGTATCACTACAATTTTTCTGTACATCAAAAATTACTCCAAAACAAAAAGTTAAAAACCGTGCTCCATCTACGACAAAGCAAAGGGCAGCCTTTAAAAGATGTGCAAGTCATTTCCTAAAATACTGCTGACACCCTTATTATTTCCACTAGAGCTTATGAGGGCTAATTACAAAATAACACAACAAAGGAGCTCTCCGAGGCAACCACGTTCAAGGCCTTCTTGGGGGAAATGTGTTGCGTTAGGGTGTACCCCACCTCTGCTCGCCTAACCAGCATTTTAAGGTTTTCACTGAGGGCCCCTCCATGCTCTGTGGCTTTTTTTTCCCTTTTGTTCAGCAGTCTCCACATAATTGTGAAGTGAAGTTGTTCTTACAACCATTTGCATCGCTCTTCTCTAACATTCCAATTCTTCTGGAAGCTTTGCAACAGAGGACCACAGCGGGACACACATTACTCTAATAAATGTTTGAAGGTTGCCAAGTACACAATATAGGGTTTTCCAGCTCTCATAAAAACTTGTAAGTCAGGGTGCATGTGGGTGGCTCCGTTGGTTGGGTGTCTGCCTTTGTTCGGCTCAGGTTGTGATCTCAGGGTCCTGGGATAGAGCCCCACATCGGGCTCCCTGCTCAGTGCAGAGCCTGCTTCTGCCTCTCTCTGCCTCCAACTCATGCTCGCTCTTTCTCTCCCCCAAACAAATAAATAAAATCTTAAAAAAAAAAACAACTTGTAAGTGTTCAATTTCTAAATTGTTTTATAGCTCATTACCTGTCTTCAAATTCTCTCTACAATTCCACCCAGCTAAGATGCAAACTCATAATTCATTATTCATTGGTATGAAGAAATTGAGCTCCACCCTAAATCTTGATGAAATGATTATTTTTAGTTTACAACCACATTTTGCCTTTCTTTCAAATTAAGATAACCGAACTGGCAATCAGATAAAGGTAGGTCTAAAGACACTCAACTACTTCAATAGAAAGATTAAAACCACATAAGTCAACTTAAGTCTTGCAACTTAGTAAAGCTAACGATAAAATTGAGGTAAATGTTCACTCAGTGAGGCGGAGATGATGAAAATAAATGTGAGATAGTCTACTACTATATCCTTTTGTAAACTCCACCTCCGGGTGATATGTCCAGGGCAAATGGTCAAGAAAGAATTCTTGACACATCTTCAGGTGGCTTCATTAAAGCACGGGGACAGGGGGCACCTGGGTGGCTCAGTGGGTTAAAGCCTCTGCCTTCAGCTCAGGTCATGGTCCCAGGGTCCTGGGATCGAGCCCCGCATCGGCCTCTCTGCTCTGCAGGGAGCCTGCTACCTCTTCTCTCTCTCTGCCTGCCTGTCTGCCTACTTGTGATCCCTGTCAAATAAATAAATAAAATCTTTAAAAAATTAAAAAATAAAAAAAATAAAGCACGGGGACAGGACCCGTGGGCAGAAAGAGCTGCACTGGGGTTGTGACAAGTGACTCCTTATAACTTTCAAGTTGGGAGGGAGTTAAGGACAGCACAAACCTCTAAGGTAATTTGGAAACAAGGTTCCCGGGACCTTGAGGGGGCTAGCTAGTGTTAGGAAAAGGTCATTTATTATCATCTAGTAAACCGTAGTCATGAGACCCTTCAGACATGCACCAGTGGGCCATATGCTTGCAGGATGATTGCTAACAGATATCTTGGGGTGGGAAGAGTGAGTGGAGAGAGATAAAGGAAGTTTCCAAAGGAATTTTTACATGTTAAAGTAGACTTACAGGATCCTGGGGGTGGGGGGGGGGGTGTGCTAAGATTGCCTTTTACCCTTAGCAAAGTGTCAACATCGAGGCAGCTGAGCTCCCAGAGGAAGGTCACTCTGTCTGTTTCAAGGACCTGTCAATGGGTTGTATGCAGTAAGGAAATTTATTTTTTTTTTTTTTGGCCTTTGTTTCCCACATCACAGGCACTTTACATTAAAAAAATTAAAAAATCATTTTGTCCTTTCCTCCATTTGCATAAGATGACTCTCTGAATATAATTTCATATAAATGTTTGTTTGCTTCCCTTTTGTTAAAGAGTCTACAGACAAGAGAACATATATTGTTCGGAGAAGAATGGAGAAGGGAAGACATACAGCTCAACAGCTCCAGTGGACAAGAAATAGCAGCTCTCCTTTACACGATCACTTTTCTAGAATAAAGCACACAATTCCTAAATTCTGATCTTGTTCTAACAAGGGGTGTGGTGGTCAAGAGCAGCCAGCCCCAAGACGTGCCACTTTGGCACAAAAATTATTACGAGTTAAAAGCAATCAAAACCCAGCAGGTGTAGGAAAAGCTCTAACCTCCCCTTCTATTGTCTAAATTTACATTGGAAAGGACAGCTGGTACCAGCAAAAGAGCTATTAACAGAGATTCCTCTTTACCTAAGAAATTCATCTGCATTCCAGGGCAAATTTTGTTTTCCCAACATCTCCTCACCTTCCTGCTAATGGTCTTCTTCCCATTTGAATCTCCAGACCCTACCCCTCTCCTTAGCTCAGCAAGTCATATAGGTTTCACGTGGCCTGTCTTTGGAATTTCCGTGTTTGTGTGGATTCCTTGTACATTATTAAATTTGATTTTCTCCTACTAATCTGTCTCATGTCAATTTGATTCTTGGTCCAGCTAGAAGGTCTGTGAAGGGCAGAGAAAATTTCTTCCACCCCAACAGAGGCGAGAGAAGAGACATGATTCCAGAATCCCAAAGGTTAACTCTCTTCAGCCAACATGCACCAAAATGCACATAACTCATTTGCAGAAATAAGAAAGTAAAATATGTATGTTTAATCCCTTTAGGTACATGCACTAAAAAGCGAAAAGTAAAGAGCCTCTGTTTGCCGGTTTTACCCTCAAAAAGCGTTTCTTTGTGATATAAATCCAAGTCTTCCTTGCTACTATTGAAGATTCTGCAATCACAGACCTTTAGAGCTAAATAGGTTCCCAGCAGATGGGCATACCAAGAGGTGTGGAGAAGGGCAGCCGATGCCTGGCTGGTTAGAGGCAGAGCCATTTTCATCCCTGGGACTCGAGGCCTGCAGGAATCTTTCATATTCTCATGCCTCCGTCCAGAGTGTTCTTCTCTCCATCTGAGGGGAAACTGGAAACAAACCCCAATCTCTCTCCCCACCACATGTAGCAACTGGAAGGCGCCCCCCTCCCCCCGCCCCATGCTCTCCGTTGTTATAAAGAAGAGAACAGGCCCAAATTGGAGTCACCTGTGCTAAGCCCCAATCAGCAAAGATTTAACATCTAACCTAAGGGCAGTTTCAACTCCCTAGGAATGTAAACTTAAACCAATCAACTTGGAATTACCTGGTCAGCACTAGAGACCCTTCAGATCCCCTTAGGAAGAAGACCTTGTCTGAAACAACACATTCTTTGCTAATAATTTCCTTTTTCTGCCCCCCACCCCCACCCCGCTTTCTGCGTTTAAAAATCTTTCCTTTCCCACAGGTTGGCAGAGCTCCTTTCTGTTGCTAGATGAGATACTCCCCAATTCATGAAAGGCTGAATACCGCCAATTCGATCTTTAAATTCACTCAGTTGAATTTTTCTATTTAATACCACAGTTCTTGGGAATGAAAACAGGGGCGGCAGGGCCAGCAGAGAAAAGACCCCTCTCCAACCTCCTCACCCACCACCGCCAATACTGTCAGCCTTGGCTAAGGGCCAAGGCTGTTCCTGGAAGCACAGAAACAGAACTCTCTGTAAAGGGCAGAAAGGAAGTCAAATGTCACAAAAGCTCTATATATACAGATACAAATCGCTCCCTAAGAGACCACTGTTAAGTTTTTTTGTTTTTTTTGTTGTTTTTTTTTTTAAAAAGGAGCTGTACACTATCAGAAAAACAGAGAAAAAAATCCTGTACACATGGGCTCAGAGCCTGCCTTGAAAGGATGCCACTGGGGGTCAGCAGGGAGGGGATCCAGACAGCTGCAAAGGAGAGGGGGGCACCCCTCATTATATCCTCTTTTCTGTGATTTTGATGCCGAGTATATAAGCTATCTCCTCAGAAAACTAATTTTTTAACCGTACTTACATAAAAGAAAAAGCACAATATGAATGAGTTCAAAATGATTTTTAAGATTTAAATAAATAAATAAAATTAAATAAAAACAAAGAGTAAAATATAATGCCAAGGGGAAAAAAAAAATAAGAGAAAGTGGCATTCACAGTTAAACCACTTCATGGTATGTCACAAAATGTCTTTTGAATTTAGCGACTTCCCCTAGGCCTTAGCAACCTTCTGCTGAATCCACCGCCGCCCCCCTCCTCCCCCGACTGTTTCACATGATGAATGAGGCACCAGGAGCCTCTGGGGGGAGACAAGCCCCGGTCTTTCTCACTTTCCTTCCTTGTCTGAAGAAGTCAGAACGACTTGAGCAAAAACTGTTCAAATGTAGCCCCCCACCCCACCCCACCACTCCCACCTGCTCTTTTGCAAATGAGACTAGAACCCCAGCTCGGAGCTGTTGTTTAATACACCTGAGAATGGAATATTTGTAATAAGAAGATTGGGAAATCCCCTCCATTATCAGCACAGAAATCTGAATTCAACCCTTAAAATTGCTTTAATGCTGACGTGGGCTTTCCAAACCCTCCTTTGAATCAGATAGATATTACTAACGCATAAAAGATTAACCACTCACAACTGTAGAAAGTTTAGGCAGAGGGGCGCCTGGCTGGCTCAGTGGGTTAAAGCCTCTGCCTTCGGCTCAGGTCATGATCCCAGAGTCCTGGGATGGAGCCCCACATCGGGGTCTCTGCTCAGCGGGGAGCCTGCTTCCCCTCCCTCTCTCTCTCTGCCTGCCTCTCTGCCTACTTGTGATCTCTGTCTGTCAAATAAATAAATAAAATCTTTAAGAAAAAAAAATTTAAAAAAAAAGTTCAGGCAGAACCCTACTGTCATAAGGGGGTTGGTACCTGATTCACCAAGGGCACATCTTCTGTATAACTAAAAAACACCTTCCAAACGGCTTAATGGGTTCATCGTGTTGGTAGGTAGTCAAGTTTTGTAAGCTAGTGGTCTTTCAGCAAAACACATTTTTAACCAGTATAAACTACATGAAGTTACTGTTCCCACGGATGACACCGATCCTTGGCGACCGAAACTGCTAGAAATTGCCATTAATAAGACTGCAGCAAGTTTCACCTTTATCTTGTTTACTGAAAGGGTGGACTGACTTAAAATAGGAAGCTTCTGGAAAGCACACCACCAAGTACTGTTATTACACATTGTGAATTCCTTTTACAAGTTGCTGCTACAAAACATGTTTCCAGATTGTATCTCCTGGGACAGAATCTTTTTCAAAAATCTTTCTTGATAAATGGAATTCGGAGGCCGTGCTGCAAAACTCTTCGATATTCTTGGGTCCAGGGCACCTTTCACACATGGGACTTGACCACCGGCTGCTAAAGGAGACTTCCCCGTGTCATTCACACGATTCTGAGAAAGCCGGCCCCAAACTGACATTAATATCTGCCTTTATAACTCCAAAGAATGCATACATCAATCCCAGGTGATGAAAATGGGAACAGAGAATTTTATATTTAAACAAGCCAAGCCTGACCTTCAACTATCAGCAACTGGGCCTTCTGTTAACTTTTCTGTCAGAAATTAGGCCTATTGGGGCACCTGGGTGGCTCAGTCGGTTAGGCATCTGCCTTTGGCTCAGGTCACGATCCCAGGGTCCGGGGATGGGGGTCCCACATCGGGCTCCCTGCTCGGCAGTGAGTCTGCCTCTCCCCCTCCCCTTCTCCCCCCCTCTCGTGATCTCTCTCTCTCTCTAATAAATAAATAAAATCTTTTAAAAAGAAGAAGAAAAAAAGAAATTAGGCCTATGAACTGAAATGCACGTTCCAAATACGAGATACAGACCTAACCAGTTGGTAAAGTGAACTAGCTCCCAAGTTTAACTTAATTTACTCCTTCATTCCAATGTAAGAATGTAAATAAAATTCCACTTCAACAAACGTTTATTAAATTCCTGCACTGTACGAAGCACACCAAGACGACGACGAAGGTTCATCCTCAGTCGCTGTCCACAAAGAACGTGCATCTTTTCTCCAGCCGAATCCCACTCGGTACCTTTGCTTAAACGGCTTCCTCTTCCTGGAATATTCTGCCCGTCCCACGCAGCCCCAGCCCAGCACCTGCCCCTTGTCCTCCTACAGCGGCAGCTCCCAGGAACCCCCACTACCCCGTGCCTGGCTGGGCCCAGGGCACAGACCTCACTCATCTCAGCATCCCCACTCCAACCCTGCATTTGGCACAAGGTGTTTAATAACTAGCTACTGAAAGAAGCCTCCCAGGGTCGGGCGGGGCAGAAACACCAATACACACCGAAGTAAGCAGACCCACCGTGTGGTAGGCAGAGTGCTGGGGAGAGACAGAAAAAAAGGATTTTCCACATTCGGCCCTGGAGTGGAGGCAGAGACAAGGCCAGGGTGACGGGCAGCAGGAGGAGGTGAGCTAGGAAATGAGAACCGGGAAGGACTAGGCGCACAGAGAAGGGAGGGTGTGGGCAGGAAGCTGGCAGGTGCGAAAGGCACACTGCATTTGAGGTGCACAAAATCAACAGTCCGCTGGGGCGACAGCACGGAGCACAGGGAAGTAAGCGGTGGGTGGCCTGCAGCGCAGTGCCTCGGAGCACAGCCGTCGGATGGTCCTGGGTTCAAGTCCCACCTTGGTCCCCTTCCAGCCTCAGGACTGCGGGCCAGTGACTCACGCGCCGTAGGCCCAGTGCTTAAATGGAAACGTCTGGCCTAGCTTTCAGGGCAGTCGTACCAGTTAAATGAGATAATGGACACAGAGCAGCCGACTGGATGCCTGACAGCACAAGCATTCCAATATACAGGCTGTTGGTGTCATTAAGCCAGAAAGGTAAACTGAGGCCAGGCTGTGCCGAGCCACCTCTCATTCCACAGCGGAAAGGCTAAAGCTCCAGGACCCACTAGGCCTCTGCTTAAAATGCCAGGAAGTAACGGTCACGTCTGCACTCTCTCCATCCTCCCTTTAATTATTGTCAAATTGAGTCACCGGACTGTGACACTGGTTAGCACTTTCCAGTGGGGCCACCCAACTCTCGGACTCCCCCTGAGTCCCCTGGAATGGACGGCTCGCTCTCCTTCAGGGCTGGACTGAGGACAGTCCCCAACTCCACCGGCCGTGTCCTCTCAATTCTGTGGAAGTCGGAGTTTGCGCCTCAAGGGTCCGGCCCTCCGCGCACCGTACCGCTTGACCTCCTCGGACCAGCTCAGGCTCAGCAAGCTCCCCTCCTCCTCCGAGATCGGCCTCCACCTGAACCACCCAGGAACTTTCCACCACGTTAGTGTGCAGCCCCAGGAAAGACCACAGTGTTCAGGGTCGGTCACTGGCTTCTGAGGACTCCAGGATCCCCGGGGCTGGGGGGGGGGGGCGGTGGGGGCGGGGGGGGGGACACCTCTACCTGCCCAGAAGCCTGCTAGTCATCCCCACCCTCCTGCCCTGCCCAGCCCCGGAGCTCCCCTTGTCAACTTGCAGCCACTTGCCGCTCCTCACTTCCTCCTCCTCCATGACTCATCATCCCACTGCGGACCTCCCTCCCTCCCTCTGACCTCCTCTGCTCTACCCAAAAACCCTCCGTGCCCTCCCAGCGCTTCCGTCCCTCCTAGCCTCGGTGGAGAATGGGCTGCCTCCAGGCACGTGTCGGCCCCTTTCGACCCCTACCCCGGAGGAGCACAGAGAAGAAAGTCACCGCTTTTCCAAATTCTGCTTTGCTGCCTTAGACTTTTTTCCTCCCACCTCCCTTAAATAAAACCTGTGATCCCCCCCAGACTCACGCAGATGGAGAGAGAAGGTGTGGGACCAGCAGGTGCTTGCTGTCCCGGGAACAGGCACCGCCCTCTCCAGCCTGGCTTCATGCTCTCAGGGTCTATTAAACTACAGAGCTTTGCTACCACACAGCCTTTTCCTCCAGCTCCCATCCCCAGGTTCACCTGCTCTGGGAGGAAATCTGCCAAACCCCCCCAGTCCCCGCTGTCACCCCTCCTCCCACGTCCACACCCAGACTTCCGTCATTGTCTGGAAAAGCTTCCCTCGGCATCTTGCACTCCGCCAGCCCCCGGCTGCCTCCCTTCCTCTACACCTGCTTCCCAGCGTCCCTCCAAGCTCAGGCTGTTTCCCTTCCCAATCCCACCCCTTCCAAGTGCTTGTCAGCATCTTTCAACACCTTTCCTTCTTAACTTTCCAGCAACCTTCGCTGCAAACGTCCAACGGTTTTACTTTTGCTCCTAGAAGGAGCTGCTGAAAGAGAAAAATCACACATCGGCACAGACTCGTGCCTCTAAACATTTGTGATTTTCAGGGGGTTGGTTACACTCAGCAATGCATAAGATCGACCTGGGGCGGCTCTTTCTCCACTCCCCCCTAAAGACGCCCCTGCGCCCTCACGCAGCCTCAGACCCCCGCCCCTCCTCCGTCCCTGTAGCCTTCAGCCAGGAGTCCCACACCACTGCACAAAACATCACAAAATGAAAATCCTTTCATGACTTAAGTCCTTCAGTGCCTTCTCTTTGATGGTAGCAGTGGCCTGAGAATCACGGGGTGGGGGGGGAACCCCTCTTTCCTGACATTTGCTTTCCCCAGCTTGGGCCAGACCCCAGAAACACGCATGGCCATAGACTCTCATGATAGCCCTTGTACCAAACTCTAAGGGCATCAAGTCTCTAACGAGGGTCTGCGAAATCCAGTCCTCGGGCTGGAACCAGGCCACTGCCTGTTTTTGTGTGGCCTGCCTGCTCAAAAAAAAAGAAGTTGTTTTTTTTTTTTAAGGGTTGAAAACAATCAAAAGGAGAAAATTTTCAGACGCATTAGAAAGTATATGAAACTCCGAACAGATGGGCACGTGGTGTTATATGCAATTGATGGACCACTAAATTCTACTCCTGAAACTAATAGTATGTATGTCAGCTCATTTGAATTTAAATGCAAAATTTTTTAAAAGACATAAACGGACGCCTGGGTGGCTCAGTCAGTGAAGCGTCTGCCTTCAGCTCAGGTCATGATCCCAGGGTCCTGGGATCGAGCCCCACGTCAGGCTGTCTGCTCAGTGGGGAGTCTGCTTCTCCTTCTACCTGCCGCTCCCCCTGCTTGTGCTCGGATCTCTCCCGCTCTCTCTCTGTCAAATGGATGGGTAAAATCTTAAAAAAAAAAAAAAAAAAAATGAGGACATATAACTTTCTAGAGCCATAAAAAAAGAAATTACAGAAAACTCAAATTTCAGAAGAGCCCATGAATGAACTTTCACGAGACTACAGCTGCGGCCAATACTTACTTACTACCTATGGCTGCTTTCCTGCAACGGCATAGTTGAGGGGTTATGCCAGGCTGTAGGGCCCGTAAAGCCAAAAATATCTACCCTCTGGCCCCTTACAGAAGACCTGGTCGGCAGGATAAAGGCAAACACCTCACCAGAGCCCCTCAGCTTCCTCATGACATGACCCCTGCTCGCCTCCCCAACCCAGATCCCGCAGTCCACACACAGCAGCCCACCACCCCCTTCAGTGGGCAGTTTCTAGAACAAAGCAGTTTCACTTGTCCACACCTCTGTATGGGCCGTTCTTCCTGGCCACCGTGCCTGACGAATTCTCCATCCTGCAAGACCCACGTGTGCCCTTCCGCACCCACGAGAGGCTCTCTGATGACCACACCTCAACCCGCCCCCCCCCCAAACAAAGCAGAGTAGATCTTTCCCTCCGTCCTGCCTCCACTGTACTGGAATAATTTGTATTCCAGTTAATTGTGTGCAGCCGTGGCTCTCAGACGTGGGGGGCATTCACTAAACCACCCAGGTGGGGGGCACTAGGCAGAAAATGAATTCTTCTACCTAGTGTCCAGGCTGAAGCTGGTCTGGGGACGGCACGCGAGTAACACCACTTGACCTATCTGTCCCTGCCTCACCCGACAAGATTCTTGAGGATGGGCCCCATTTTATTCGTGTTTGAATCATCACAACCCAACACACCCCAAGCGATTCTTGGGGAACACAGCAGAAACTCTGCAGGTGTCTGCAGTCTCACCAAATTATCTTTCTCCTGCTAGCCAATCCTTTTCAGTATCAGACGACGGTGGGGGAGATTAAGGGGAGAGCAGACCTGACTTTGCAGGAACCACTGAGGCCCAAAGAGAACTGAAGTAGCTTTCTGCAGGGCTGATGGTCTATGCCGTACCATATGTCCACACCCATCCTGAGCTGGGATGGACTGGAAAGCCCCAAGGTGAGGAGAAGATTGCTCAAGTCAGAAACCCAAGGGTACAACCTGGAGGCAGCGTCCACGGAGGAGTGGGGTGGGCAAAGGACCCTTCCCCCTACAAAGGCCAATCTGCCGTCTGCTTTAAAAACTTTAAAAAGTTTCCACATGCCGAAGTTGGATGAGGTGTATCATTACCACTGGCACATCTGTTACCAATGACACACATTCGTCGAGTACCTACTACTTCCTTGGAACACAAGGAAAGATAAAATCTCTATCTCCAGAAGTCTTTAAATTAGTTGGAAATTCAGCATATACACACAGCAAGCTGGGTCACAATAGAAAGGAATGCTTACTGAGGGCCAAATGTGGAACGTGTCAGAGGTAAAGAGTAAATTCGACAGGAATCCACCATGTCCTGTAGCTGGCTTTCCCCTTTGGGTTCCACCAGGCACCATCTACCAACCTCTGACACCTCCTGCAGGAGCTCCTGAGTACGAAGCCCTTGTGACTTATACGGGTCCTTTGTCTCCTCTACTGGTAGAGAAGCTTTTCCGGCACGGGGACCTGGATTTTTTCCTCCTCATATTTCTACCACCTGGCCAGGGACCTGGCACTAAGAGTATTAGATAAATATTTAATTGACTGAATAATAAGTGTGGAATGTGAGCTGAGCTTTGAACCTAGGGCAAGATTTAGGTGAGAAGGGACATGACGTTTGGGCTTTCCAAGAATGGACAAGGAACCAACCAGTGACTAAAATCTCCAGGCCAGGCAAGAAACCTTGTGGTCAAAGGCCCCAGTGGAATAATCGAAACTCACTACTGGTCTCACCATTAGTAAAGAAATGACAGGTCTTTAGAGCACGTCATCATTCACCGAGCCTTTTAAACTGTAACACAAGTTAGGTTAATTGTCCTAAACCTTTGCTAGGTTTTTTTTGTTGGTTGGTTGGTAAAGATTTTATGTATTTCTTTGAGAAAGAAGGAGAGAGAGCATGAGCAGGGGAGCAGGCAGAGAGAGAGGAGGAAGTAGGCTCCCCGCTGAGCAGGGAGCCTGAAGCAGGACTCGATCCCAGGACCCTGAGATCACGACCAGAACCGAAGGCAGACGCTTAACCAACTGAGCCACCCAGGTGTCCCTAAACTTTTGCTCCTTTAATCTCAAAATCATCTCCTGAGTTCTTATGTCCTGGCTATTTTTCCCTTACCCCGTTTTCTGATTACGTTGGGGAGGCGGCAGGATGAAACCCAGACAAGGAATCCTAATTCAACAATGAATTGACACTTCATGCAAAAACACAAAAGTCTGGGGTACCTGTGCGTCCAAACAGCCTTGACATCCAGAGCCCCGCCCCCCTCCCATTTTAACTGGAAATTCCTTAAGCCAGCAAAGGGTTTCTCCCTCAGCTTTCACAACTCCTAGGATATGACCACACACCCCACAAATTAACAAGGTCAACAACATCCGTCCATCACGGTGGCTAAATCAGTCTCACAAATTTTGAAAGCTATGGTTAGTTGAAAGGCAGATCACGACACGCTCCTCAAGCAAGTCGAGAGGGCACGAGCAGATGACTTGAAAAATAAGGCAAAACACTTATCCTTTGCTCCCCAAGTCACTCTACATGGGAAAGAAAAAGTTCTTCTATAATTTATCCTGGTAAGTGAAGCTTTCTCTCTGAATAATCCTACCAGTTACCAGAGCGCCACACTTGCTAGACAGAGACCTGCAGATTTGGAAATGCAACTTCCAACACACTCATCTGTGCCGTACCAGCGGGGGCTTCTATGCCATCATTCATTTCCTACCCTCTGCATCTGAATTCTGTGCTCTACTCGTTTCTAATTAAAGAGGAGACTTTACATGTAACATCTTTAGGGGGATGTCAGACCAGTGAAGTCCTTGGCAACCATAACTATAGACTCTTCCTCACGATCCCACAAAGCTTCCCCCAGGAGCTCACAGAACAGACAAATGAAAGGAGCAAATGAAAAATAAGAAAAGGGTTCTTCAGTCATGTGGAAGGCTCAGCAGACATTTCAGTTTTTGCAAATAATGAGCTACCCCACTTGGAGACACCCAGAAGCCAAAGACATTCTCGATAGCGCCTTCCATTCAGCAATTACGAAAATGAGCATGAAATGTTAAGATGGGGGGACAAGACTCAGTGTCTTCCAGTGACGTATGAAGAGCTACTAAGTACCCAGAAGTACGTGTTTTATCGTTTTTAGCATATTGCTGGCCAATAACAAGTCACTCTTCAATGTGACAGAAGCAAACATTTACCAAGGACTGTGCTATTGTCCTAGGACTGTCCTCCAGATCTGGCTCTACCTTTCTCTTCCAAGTTCTGGGCCAGAGAGCGCCCGTAGACCGCATTACCCAGGCACCTCCGGCCAGCCACCCCTGGGCAGGGTCTGACCACTGTGGGTAACAGGCAAGAAACGTCAGGGCTGTGGGGTGAAGAGCAGGGCTGTGGCTTTCGTTCTGCTTCCTACTGGCATCCCAGCAAAGGCTGGACGCGGCTCTCACAGGGCGATGGCCACAGGATACCCTCCACTTTCCCCTCTGTCTCCAGGTTTGGGTACTTGAACCTCCCCTGAATGCTGCCCATATCCCTCTAAGTAGCTCATTAAAGTCTCTTCATTGCAAACCGCTGAGTTAAATTCTGCTGCCCGCTGGGACCCTGTCTGAATGAAGGACCTTTCAGATGTAGAATATTTTATATCTACATAAAATTTCCCACCTCCAATATGTAGATCTGATTTTAGCCCTGAGGACAGTGGGGCTCTGAGAGGTCCAATACCAGCAGGCAGTCACAAAAGAAGTTTACTGGCAGAGCAGGTCTAAGACATCGAAGACCTTAAAGAGCCCTTGAAAGCGTGAGGGAGAAAAACACATCAAGCTTCCAAATTCCCAAGCCACCATTTAGCCTCAAACCACATTATTTATGGTTTGGGATTTTCCCCAGGCCTTAAATGAGCGATCTGGGGCATTGCCCTATACGTGCTTCTCTCCACCAAGAGTCACTCGGACCAGAGCCTGCTGGAGGCTGCCGGGGGCCATGGGAAGATCAAAGAGATCGCCCCGGCTCCTTCCTTGCGGATCACCCACATTGCTCCTTCAGTTTCTCCCAGAAATCCCTTTCTCCCAGCCTTAAACATCCTTAAGGCTCTTTTATTCTTTTTCTTATAAATTAAAAACAGGGTTCCTTTGACAGAAATCCAGGAACCTGGGAAGGGGGTAGATGCAGTTTAAAAGCACTTAAGAGCACCACCCAGGCTTGTCCGGGTCTCCCAACTACTCCCTTCCAGACAAAAAGCCTCCCTAGATTCCTCTCTCTAGCAGTGCCAAACAGCTTAAAACAGAAAATGCAATTAAAATAAATTCTGATGGGGGGGTGGGGGTGGGGCTGAAGGGGTTAAGTACAAAACACACTCCCCTTAAGGGAATTCAGCTGGGAGTTAGGGTAGTTTCAGAGAAAAAGAATTTGCTAGTCTCTCCCTGCTTTTCCCCAGGTCCCTGGGTCTCTCCCATTCTCACTACAAATTGAAGAGTAATTTACAGAAGCACCAGCTAGCATCTGATACCTCTCCCAATTTGTTAGCTTTCTGGATTTTGCAACTGAGGGGCAGGCAAATGGCTGGGGAGAGGTGGAGTTCCCCAGGCATCCTTGGAGGGAGCCAGGTAGAAGAGTGGCTCAGTAAACAGTATCTGACTAAGGCAAACAGCCAGCTCTCACTTCCTCCTTGCAGAAGGAATGTTGAGTGGAGAGGGCAGCGGGAGGGTATACTCCCATTTGGAAAAGAAAGGAAAAAAAAATCACTAGTGAAAAGCAAAGGAAGAAACCAGAAGCAAAACTCAGTATGAAACCGAGTAAGAAGGCAGTGGGCCAGCCCGCCCACCTCCCCCCCCCATTCCATTTAAATCAACGTGTGTTTACTGACTCATTATGAAATACCTGGCAGACCTAGCTTCCAGCACCTAAAGAGACAAGAAAATGAGTAAGACAGCCTCAACCCTCAGGCAACTCTCTTACCAGGAACTACTGCCCTTTTCTATTCTAATAGCAGCAGAAAATTCCTGGACAGTCCAACCAACTTCCACGTGCCTCTCTTCTCCCACTAACCGAACTCACTCAGGAGCCTGGGACCTCAAGGATAAGCCCACTGAGTCAAGGAAAGCCCCTCGGAAAACCACAGTGTCCTTGCGTAACTCTTCCCTTTCTGATGGACACCGCACATGGTACAACATAACTGTCACCCCCAGATCTGAAGTTTCACCGCCAAAGTCTAAAACCCGAGTCTCTGTTCCAACAGGCCAAGAGCTCACAGACTAATCAAGCGTATCTTTTAAGTAGAGATATCTAAATTAAAAATAATAACGACTCCACGACACTGATGGGAAAAAAAACACACTTGATTCATTTATCACATTTAGAACTTGGTTACAGGAAACGAGCCAACCCAAAACCTCAAAAGGAAAAAAAAAAAAAGTTCATTTGAACCTGTCTTGCAGGGTTTACCAATTTTTTTTTTTCTCGTTTACGAGACAAAAACATCATGTCAGGAAAAAAGGCCACCTGTCGAGTGTGTGTAGCTATAAAGTCTGCTTGGGGTGGGGGGCGCGTTGTGGCTAAGATGTCCCCCCAGCCCGCGCGCCCGCAGTGGCTCGGGAGGAGGGTCCCTGCGCCCCCGCCCCCGCCCCCGCCGCGGCCAGGCCGCCCGCGGTTACCTGGTCCAGCGGGATGCCCAGGAGCTCGCTGAGCGGGTGCAGGCAGGTGGAGCCCGTGGTGCGGTACGAGAGGCTGGACGGCGGCTCTGCTGCCATCCTGCATCTTCGGGAGGCGGCTGCCCCGGCCCCAGCCCGCGCCAGCCCGCTCGCCGTCCTCCAGCCCGAGCGCCCGCGGGCCGCTGCCCCAGGCACGCGCGGCCGCCTCCCTCGCCGGGACCGAGCGACCAGGCCGGGGGCCGCGACGCGCGCAGACTCCCGGGGCGCAAACTTGGCGTTGGCGCGGCGGCCGCGGGCGCGGTGGGAGGGCCGCGGCCCCGCGCGCTCCGCTTCCCGCTACCCTCCTCCTCTCGCCGCTCATTGGCTCGGCCGCCCGGGACGGCCCCGGGAGGAGGGAGGGAGGGAGGAAAAGTGGGGAAGCGGAGCCCGGCCCCGCGCGCCACCCGGCCCGCCCAGCCCGGCCCGAACCCCGGGCGACCGGGAGAGCGAAAGCGACGCCAGCGGGCGCGGCGGCCTCGCAGCGGGGGCGGGAGGCGCCGGTCCCCTCCCGAGCTCGCCGGTCCGCCTCCCCGCCCCGCGAGGCCACCTCCACCCGGTCACCCGGGCGGGCGCCTTTCCCCAGGGAGCCCCCCGGGGCCCCACCCTGTTCGGGTCTGGCTGCAGTCTCGGCGCCCCCCTTTCCTGTCCCCGCGCCCGCTAGCATTTCCTGCGCTTTCCTTTCGAGGCTTCTCCCCTGCAGTCCTTGCTGCAGAGGGTTAACCCGCCCGCTCCTGGAAGCCCAAGGAGCCCCCCGGGCTGCTAGCCAGCGCCCAGGCACCCAGACTCCCTCATTTCACGTTCCTCCGCGCAAGACAGAGTCGCCTGCACCCTGATCTGCGTCACACCAGCAAATGCAGAGGACGGCTCGCGTCTGATCATTCCCTCCCGTCCCTTTGGATTGAGAATTATTCGCCCTCTATTATGTGCATTCCGATAGATTAGTTCGTGCACAGGTTCTCAAAAGGGAGACACTTCCTCTCTGTTCCCAGACGGAGACAAATGTATCACTGGCACTTGGGAAAACTGTTTAGGTTGACTAATGGGTTTCGAGAGTCATGAAATTCTTGAAGATTCTTCCCAGGAATTGCCGTGAGCCAGCTGCTGAAGACAGTTTTCAGGAAGGCAGGGCTCTGAGCTGATGGGTAGAGAACCAGGGGGAAGGGAGCTGATGTGAACCCCCAGGATTTACGGGGAAATGAAGCCTGAAGCTTTTGCATCAACAGTTTACGTGGGAGTTGGTGCTGAGCCAAGGAGAATCCAAACAGGTGGGCCCTGACATTCAGGCAGACCTTCTATGGTTATCCATGTGGCTTCAGATGCACCTACAGACCTGCCAGACACTGGTGACAACTTCCCCTCCACAGCCCAACCCCCAGTCTTGCCTTCGCGAGGAGTTCATCACCAATAAACTTGCCAGGCCTGAGTTTCTCAACCTATGTGCCCCCACCCGGGGGCCAAAAAAAAAAAAAAAAAAAAAAAGTCCCTACCCCCACTCCCTGTCCCCATGGAGATGGGGAGGCCACCAACAGCAGATGACAATCTCTGCTCTACTCTCACCAAACCCACATTCACACTCACACAGGCATATGACTGCCAATCAACGAGGCTAGACAGGCTCATTAGATGACACACAGTTCTGGAAACCGACCAGAACGGAAGCACCCTTCCTCTTACCCTGAGCAAGATGACATCTGAAGTGAGGTGTCTGAGGGCAGAAGGGGCTTGAAAGCACTGTTTTTAAAAAAAAAAAAAAAAAAAAAAATCCTGTCTCTTGGGTGGTACAGCTGGTTAAGCATGGTACTCTCGATTTCGGCGCAGGTCCTGATCTCAAGGTCATGACCTCGAGGTGGTGAGATAGAGGCTTACATCCAGCTCTACACTCAGTCTGAGTCTGCTTGGGACTTTCTCCCCTTCTCCCTCTGCCCCTTCCACTCCACACTTAGGCGCTCTCTCTCTCACTCTCTCTCTCAAATAAATAAATTAATCTTAAAAAAAAAAAAAAAATCAGCACTTAGATGTGGAACTCCCAGAAAGGAAAAGTAGGCCAGTTTGGATAGTATTCATGATGAAAGTCCTCAGAACCCTCGTAATCTGCTACAAACAGATCTATGCCCTCCAGACTCCCAAAAATGGTCTTCACATTGACACAGATGTGAAAAGAGAAGAGTAGCCCTCTAGAGATGTTCTTCTGCTCAACAAAACAAGCTCGAATCTAGTTTAAAATATTCCCTTTAAAATGTGGTAACTATGCTTAGATCTCGAGAACAAAACGTCACAGAACTCAAATCTTACTAGTTCTGTTCTATTGATACGGTGGTACAATTAATGCTAAAAGAACTAGCAGATGGTACAGTATCAAGCGAACGGAACAGTTTTACTATAATTAAACAGGCTTCTGCAGGATGGGCTCTGATTCTAAGACGTAGAAGAGCTCTGCCATGGACACGTCACTCTCTTTTCCTTCCCGTTTATCTCTGTTCACATCCTTTGTCAACTGTAGATTCATCATAGTGATTATTACATATTAGCTATAACTTTACAAAAAGTATTTCAATAGCCCATGTTACTATACTCTCTATTTTACAGATGAGAAAACTGGAGTTTACAAAGTTAAGTATCATGGTTGGTTTAGGGACGCTAAGCAAAACTACGTCTGATTCCAGAGCCTCGGCGCTAGGTCCTTATGCCGCCTTGCATCCTTTAAAACCAAGCATTTCTCTATCAGAAGGCCCACCCACACATGAGACATGGGCCTCTCACCCCCGTGGACAGGAATTACATTTACTCTTCAAAAATGAGGTGATAGGGCTGTTGCCTGGCTTTTGTTCTTTTGTTTTTTTGTTTTTGTTTTTTTTTTCAAGTAAGCCCCACACCCAGCATGGAGCCCAGTGCAGGACTTGAATTCATAACCCTGAGATCAAAACCCGAGCTGAGATCAAGAATCAGACACTTACCCGACTGGGCCAGCCAGGCGTCCCTGTCTTGCCTGTTTTCTGTCTGCAGTAAAACGAGTCTTGAAATCAAGATCAGTCATTTTATCTCCCTTACAGGGTCATGCTCAGATTGTGAACTCATCAAGAAGATCCAGGGCTCATCCCTATGACTAGTTTAAAATTAAAGGCCAGACAAAAAGATATGGGGAAAATTCTGGCATGTTTCAGGGAAGGCAGCATAATACTATGGGCTGATAAAAATTCAAGACCTGTCACATGCGGGTCCAGAACCAGCCAAAGATACACAAACAACAAAACTGAATTAAAACAGTCCTCAAAGTTTACAAACATACAACCTAACCCCTCGAGAAGATAAAATTCTCATAATCCATTCAGAAGAGAGTCAACCAAAGATAATCACCGACCAAACCAGGTGAACACCATTTACAGTGATTTAAGCCATGTAAAAATAAGATTGTCATCTTAATAACACCACATAATGTTCACAAAGCATATTCATTTGTATCATCCTTTCTGATCCTCCCAAAAAGCTTATGAAGTTGGAAGGGCAGGCAATATTATCATTTTTATTATTATGTCACCATCGTCCTCTCCATTTTTATCCATAATACTAATTTCTGGTCATTTGGAGGTAGCTTATAGAGCTAATGAACAGCGAAAGGAGGGTGCAGACCTGGGTATTCCATTGTTGTTTTTATTATACAGGAATCTTTTTATTATACAAGGAGTCCACCTTCAGGAAAACAGCAGAAATTATTGCCTGCATAGGACATTAAAGTCCACACTTAACACTGGAAAGCTAATCTGAAGTATGGTCTACACTGACCCACGATGGGTATCACTCTTGCTTTGTGACAAGGTTCTTTAAGCACGATCCACAAAACCTTAGGGAATTTTGATTTTGCCATCAGTGTTTAATTTTCTTCACATTTTAAATCAAACTGTCTGTGCTTGGAAGGTATTTTGCCACCTACCTGCCTAACATATTTTCCAAGCTTGAGATCACAGGTAAGCATTGTTTTTATATGGGTACATGTTCAGAAAATGAGGAGGTTAATATAACTAAGCACCTACCAAAGTTAGCTATTACTGTTAAGTATTAGCATTTTTCCCTAAAGATACTATACCATTTAGTCATTCATGATAAATCAACACACATCATCTCATTATGCTAACCTATGAATACATCAAGGAAATGCTTTTATGTCCAAAGACAAAAGAAACCAAAATAATATCCCAACCTCCGAAAAAAAACCAGTTATGCAAAATACAAAGCAGAAATTAATCACTGATAATGGAATGCAGAAAGAAAGCCTGTTAACAAAACTCCATTAGCTAAAAATACTCAGAATGATATTTATAACTATGATCTTATACAACTTCTGAATGTCAGGACTGGAGCCTAAAACCAGGAGAGGAACAGATTAATTAATAATTTAATTAACTCTGCTTAGCTGAAGCTTCCCCTTTACAAGCTGACATTTTAATCTTAACTTTGGTCTTTTGGGAATGAGAGCTTCCCAAAATGCATCCCTGCACATTCAAATGGAGTTAGTGATCACAACTGAATTTCTGTTGGTGAGTCGGGCATTATGGTGGTTAGGAACCCGTCCTGCAATACAGCAATATCTTGGAGTCCACTTCTGCGTCAAGAGTTTGTTCTTGCCCTAAAATTATGCCCAAAGAGGTAAACTTTCTCAATTTCTGTATCTACTTTCTAGTTTCTCAGTCTCTTCTTCTGCTCTCATGTTTCATTCGCTGCTGCCTTGCCCGCCATTTTGGATCTCCCAGGATCTAGGCAACCCCACAGATTCCCTTCACTAGGCTTTGGCTTGGTGCCTAAGGAGTTCTTGAAGAAGTGAAGTATTTCAATCTTAAGTAAACTCCATACTGTCTATTTTGGATACTCTGAGGCTTCCCCCCACCCCTTACTTCCTGCTTCTTTGGCCGTATTCCAAATACTTACTCTAGCCAAAGAAGTGTTCTATGAAAAATAAAGTGTGATTGAAGATAATACTTGAGAATATAGAGATAGCCAGAAACCTATCTGCTTAGGCTGCCAGGATTCTCTGGTTGGCTGCAGTGAAAAAAAACAAAACCAAAAAAAGAGCAAGGTTGATGGGCCCGGAGCCTTTGAGTGTGCTGACACGCTCTGCTCCCACTCTCCCCGCACCTCCCCCAGCGTCACTGTGGGTGTGGCTGCCGGGGCCACCTTCATCACAGGCTTCGGAGAACTCCACACCATGAACCCTTTGGCCCAGCCCTTGCATTCATCTTGGAGACCACATGGGATCTCTCTGAGCTCTTATATTTTTCATCCTCCTCTCCACTTTCTATTCTGCACCTGATCCAGTGATAGTGCCAAACACATGCATATTTTTTTAATTGTTTCTTTTTTTTTGCACAACCACACTTTGGACTGAATGGAGAGATGATTCCCTAGCAATCCATGCAGCCAGCAGGACTCATGACTGTCTCTTTTCCACTGATTTGAGTCCTCATGACCCAGGCTTGTTTTTCCGAGCCTGTGCAGCCTTTGGTCAGCACATCGGGCCAGCCCTAAATGCTGAGTGGATGGTGAAGTCCGTTATTTATAGAACTAAAGTAGGTATTTGCCCCTATTCATTCCCTTGGATCTTTTCCTGTATCCCTAATGTGCCATTTCTGCAACTTTCACTTTCTTCTAAACATTTTTCGATCATTATTGGTCAATTCTCACAGAGGATCCTGTAAAACAAGTTTAGGTTTTTTACAAGAGTATTACTTATATCAATTGTCAGTCTCCAAGAAAGGGACATCAAGCTTAGTTGACCACAAGATGTTTATTTGTGTATATGATGTCTCCTTCAGAATTAGCATTCCCCAGATTAACTTGGAGGAAATAGTACTTTCACTTGAGAAGACTGATTCAACATTCAGCAAATATTAAGGAGACTTTATTTATAAAGAACTATTCTAGGTGCTTGGAATACACATCAGCGACAGACAAAAGTCACTCCCCCTGGGCAGCTTACACGCTCGCAGGGGAAGACATAAACAATATAGAAGGATAATATTAGTATACCAGAAGATGGGGAGTGCATAGAAAAAAAGAAAAGTACGGCAGGGTAAACAATGTACAAACATTGCCATCCTCAAGAGAGCGGTCGGGGTAGGCTGCGTTGAGAAAGTCACATTTGAACGAAGACTTGAAGGAAGCCAAGGATTTCTGGGCACGGAACAATCCAGGAAGAGGAATCGTCTAGAGCAAAGACCCTTAGACAGGAATAGACCTGGCAGGTTGGAGAAGCATCAGTCTGGCCAGGAAGGCTGTAACAGAGTGAGGGTAGAAAGAAAGCAGATAGGCCAGAAAGGCATTGGGGGACAGGCTATGGGGACCTTAGAGGCCACCCTAACAATTTCTACTGTTCCTTTAATTGCAGTGGGGGCCACTGCAGGAATTTGATCGCAGCCGTGTCTATACCCTTTAAATAATCACTCCCTTGGGTGCCTGGGTGGCTCCGTGGATTAAAGCCTCTGCCTTCGGCTCAGGTCACGAGCCCAGGGTCCTGGGATCAAAGCCCGCATCGGGCTCTCTGCTCAGCGGGGAGCCTGCTTCCCCCCTCTCTCTCTGCCTGCCTCTCTGCCTACTTGTGATCTCTGTCTGTCAAACAAATAAATAAAATCTTTTAAAAAAATAATAACAATCACTCCCTTTTCCCCCTCTCTCTAGCCCCTGGTAACCCCCATTCTACATTCTATTTCTGTGAATCAAACTAGTATAGATACCCCATGTAAGTGCAATCACGCAGTGTGTGTCTTGTTGTTACTGGCTTATTTCATACTGCATAATGTTCTCAAGGTTCATGCATGTAATAGCTTGTGACGGGATCTCCTTCCTTTTAAAGGCTGAACGATATTCTCTTATATACATTTTAGCTTTTCATCCATCAATAGACATTTGTTTCCACCTTTTTGCTACTGTGAATTGTGCTGCTATGAAAATGGGTATGCAAATACTCTTTGAGACCCTGCTTTCAATTCTTCTGTATATATACCCAGAAATGGAATTGCTGAATTGTTTGATACCTGTATGTTTAATTTTTTGAGGAGTTTCATACTGTATTCCATCGTACCTGTTTCATTTTACATTCTCCCCAACGGTATACGAGGCTTCCAATTCCTACACATCCTTGCCGACACTTACTATTTCCTGTAATTTCTTTTAAACAGTAGTCATCCTGATGGGTATAATGTGGTATCGCTCACTGTGGTTTTGATTTTCACTTCCCTGATGATGAGTGATGTTGAGCATCTTTTCAGGTGGTTATTCACTATCTGGATGTCTTCTTTAGAGAAATGGCTATCCAGGTCATCTGACCATTTTTAAGTCAGGTTGTTTGATTTTTTGTTGTTGTTGGGGAATTGGAGGTGTTCTTCATATATTCTGGATATTAATCCCTTCCTTATCAGATACTTGATTTGCAATTACTTTCTTCCATCCCACGGGTTGTTTTTTCACTCTGTTGAGTGTGTCCTTTGATGCACAAAAGCTTTTAAGTTTGATGTAGTTCCACTCACCTCTCTCTACTTCGTTGGTTATGCTTTTGGTATTGTATTCAAGAAAACATTGCCAAGTTTGTTTGTTTGTTTTAATATTTATTTATTCATTTATTTGAGTGAGAGACGGAGTGAACAAGAGAGTACAAGCAGGGGGAGCAGCAGAGGGAGAGGAGAAGCAGGCTCCCCCCTGAGCAAGGAGTCTGATGCAGGGTTCGATCTGAGGACCCCGAGATCATGACATGAGCTGAAGGCAGACGATTAACCAACGAAGCCACCCAGGCACACCAGTTGCCAAGTTTAATGTCTGTTTCCTTTTAGGAGATTTTAGTTTTGAGTCTTACATTTGGGTCTACAGTTCATTTTGAATTAATTTTTGGATATGATGGAAGATAAGGGTCCACCTTCATTCTTTTGCATGTTAATGTCCAGTTTTCCCAACACCATTCATTGAAGAGACGGTCATTTCCCCACTGAGTGGTCTTGACGCCCATATGGAATATCATTTAACCATATATGCAATGGTTTATTCAAATTCCTTTATTTTTAATGTAAAACTATTGAACTATCACTTTGCTTACCAAGTTCTTTAAACTCTATCCCATTAAAGGGCTTATTATTTTCCTACATAAAGACAGTTCTCTCCCTGAGATGAATTCTCCTGCCAGCTATGAAATTTTTACATTTTTCCCTACGGTCACACTGCATGAACCAGATTAACACGATCTTGGACAAATCTACTAAGATGGCCTTTCTGTAACCTAAAACCTTGGTGAGCACAGCCCCCCACTGCACATTCTTTCCTTTTGTTTCACCACATCCTTAAGGACTCCCTGGTGGCATAATGTCCCTGATCTGCCTTGGAGATATGACAATGACACACACCTATTCTCAAACTTTCTCCTCCTGAGTGGTTCCCAGCCTCTAGGACTATAAAAGCAGGTCTTAGCCAGAGGTGGGGGTGCAAAGATCTAGTCCTGTTGCAGCAGTGCAAGACATGCTTCTGTCCCTAAGTCCCCCTAATAAACCATTTCTCATCAAGCTAGACTTATCGAACTTTTCCTTCAGTCTTCCAGCTCCTTTGGCCCTTGGAGGTCATTTTACATCCAGATCCCTTTCACAGAACACACACCTATAGACGCAGGCAAGCCAGGTCCGAGGACCCAGAGGGGGCCTCCCGTAGGACCGACCAGAGGGTCCTTGACTTCACCCAAGATGGAAATCAAACCCAAGGCAGCAGGAGGCAAAAAAAGTTTACTGAAGGTATAAAGAGAGTGCAGGTAGAGTGTCTGGGAGACTCAGAAAGGAAAGGAGGGAGCCTCGTCTTTGTTCGTGGTCTGGAAGTTTTTACTGAGGACAGTCGTCTGATGTATGTGTCCCCTAAGGCATCCAGAAACCGGTTAGAACAAAGACAAAGGCCCAGGTGTCAAGATGTCCAGCGCACTTGGTCTGGAATATGCATGCGATGGCTTTATCCAGTCACTCTCACCTGGTCCTTCCTTAGATGTTATTGAGTTTAAAGAAATCATTAACTCTTTGTCCCTTATGAGAAGGACAGACACTATGTGCATCTTGAGGCTTGTGTAAAGTGGGGTGAGGTGCACGGTTTAGCAAGAATAGAAGCAGGAAAAGGAGCAAAAAGCAGATTTTCATGGAGTCCTTCAGCTACCCTGTCTCGCTATGAACCCAATTTTCCTGGGTTGCAGTTTCCCCGTGTGTGTGTGTGTGTGTGTGTGTGTGCGCGCGCGCGCGTGTGTGAGAGAGAGAGAGAGAGAGAGAGAAACAGAATCAGAGAGAGAAATAAAACTTCCTGCAAACATCATAGATTTTTTGTAAAGATTTTATTTATTTCTTTATTTGTCAGAGAGAGAGAGTCAGGGAGCACAAGCAGGCAGAGTGGCAGGCAGAGGCAGAGAGAGAAGCAGGCTCCCGACGGAGCAAGGAACCCAATGCGGGACTCGATCCCAGGACCCTGGGATCATGACCTGAGCTGAAGGCAGCGGCTTAACCAACTGAGCCACCCAGGCGTCCCCATCATAGATTTTTTTTAAACTATATTTTTTGGAAGATTTATCATATGTATAAGTGTTATTATATATTTAATTTAAATAAAAATAGTAAAACAGGTATGCATGTTCCCTCCACCCATTTTAAGAAACAACATCAGGGGGACACCTGGGTAGCTCAGTTGGTTAAGCAGCTGCCTTCGGCTCAGGTCATGATCCCAGCGTCCTGGGATCGAGTCCCACATCGGGCTCCCTGCTTGGCAGGGAGCCTGCTTCTCCCTCTGCCTCCATCTGCCAGTGCTCGCTCTCGCTCGCTCTCTCTCTCTCTCTGACAAATAAATAAATAAAATCTTTAAAAAAAAAAAAAGAAAGAAAGAAAGAAACAACATCAGGAACACCATTAACAGTGCTCCTCAAATACAGACTCCCCCGCCCACCCCCAGGTACATAAGGACTTTCTAGAATACATAAGCACCTACCAATCTCAGAAAGTCTACAGCTAGACACCCGAATTCCATATGTACTCTGCCTAAAGCCAATTCTCCTAAGAACTCTTGAGTTCACAATGATCCTTCCACTCGACCAGAGTAACCCGTGCAATTCTCACAATGGTCCACCATCTCCAGATGGCCAGATCTCCTGAAGCATTAAGGGTACAGTAAACCCACAGAGCTTTCTTTGTTTCCCATTTTATACATATTTCTGTTAAGAGTAAAGCAGATGGACGGGGATAAGGTTGGACGGGTAGCAATGAGGATTTTCACCTCTTCCTTCCCTGGCCCTTTTCCGAAGAATGGGGGAAGCATCCCGGGAGTCCAAAAAACAAAGAGAACACGGACAAGAAATATTCAACACTCAAAACTTGGCTCCCCCCACCCCCGCCCCAAATTTTAAAAATAAGTATTTATTTTCAGCTATTCTCAATACTCTCTCGTAGGGTGTGTCATTTGCTGGAAATAAAAACATCTTGATCAGCTAAAGAAGCAGAATGATTCTGATTCTTTTCAATGTAACTGAAATGTTTTCTGGGACTGCCAACATTTTCAGGATAACTTCGGGTAAAACCCAAAGATAAAACTTTTATGGAATTTTGTTCCATTTTCATATGTGGCACTCAATGGAATAATTAAAGCCTATTTTAGTGATTATGTTATGAATTTTTTGGTAATTACTGAGATTCCTCCTCTTACTTCATCCTATAAAATGCTTATCATTTTCTAGCTCCTTTTTTTTTTTTTTTTTTAGCAATCTCTGTACCCAACAGAGGGCTCGAACTCACAACCCTGAGATCAAGAGTCACATGTTCCACCAACTGAGCCAGCCAGGCATCCCTCTATTTTCTATTAAAAAAATTTTTTAAATAAACTAACTGCTAGTACTACCAGTTCGTACCAGTAGAAACATTTCTCTTCATTAAAAGCATAGAAATAAGATCATGAAACTTATAAAGAGATGTATTTCTAGTGAGTTTTACTTTTTGTATTAAATTATTTATCAATATTTATAATATATTTGAGTTTGATCAAGTATTTAGTAATACTTATAAAAGATAACTTCATCTAGAAGAATTTTTTTTTATTTTTTAAAGATTTTATTTATTTATTTGAGAGAGAGAGCATAAGTAGGGGGATCCGCAGGCAGTGGGAGAAGCAGAATCCCTGCTGAGCTGGGAGCCTGATGTGGGACTCGATCCCAGGACCCTGGGATCATGACCTGAGCTGAAGGCAAATGCTTAACTGACTGAACCACCCAGACACTCAAAGGATCTTTTTTGTTGTTGTTATAGCCTTATGATGTCAGGAAATTAGATGAATGTCAAGAATTACATTTACATGCATCTTGTTTTGGGAAATTTGAAAGGGTAATCAGCAGAGGACTTTCAAGCATGCATATGTATCAGGACAAAGATTTGTGCAGGAGGGGGAGTAGAAATATGATTCAAAGAGAAAAGGGGAAGATTTACATATTTTTTTCATATTAAGAGCTTGCCCATGTGTGTTTTCAGTGGTTGGGTTGGTTGGTGACAGTATAAAATTATTACTGTTTTATAGTCTATTAAATACTTTTAAGAGCAAAATTTAACAGTTTTAAAACTGTTTTAAAATGTCAATGTTTACAACGTGTTGGAAATTACATTTTTTTTCTACTTTTTCAACTTCGAATGGAATGGAACATTTTTGATGTTAACTTTAAAACATAGGAGCAAATGCATGGTTTTTTCAAAATTCTTTTAGGAAAAAGTGAATAAAAATTTGAAAGTCAGTGTCTTAAAAAAAACTCTGGGTGCCCCTTCTCAGTGCATCACAGCTGCACAAAGGGAACAATTATTTGAATTTTATTTTTTTAGTTTTATAGTTTTTTTTTTTTTTTAATGAGTACAGTTGACTCGCAATATTACATTAGCTTCAGGGGTACAACAGTTGGTTCAACAACTCTGTATGTTTTCTGTTGCACTTGTAATTTTTTTCTTTTTTACCTTACATGTCCTGCTTGCTGCAATGTACTCTTGAAATTGATTTATCATCTTACCTATGGCAACCTTTTGAATTTTTATGGTTATTGTATTTGCATAGAGCTTCTTTTCAGTTTTCTTTCTTTTTTTCTTTCTTTCTTTCTTTCTTTCTTTCTTTCTTTCTTTTATTATTTATTTGACAAAGAGAGATCACACGTAGGCAGAGAGGCAGACAGAAAGAGAGGAGGAAGCAGGCTCCCTGCCAAGCAGAGAGCCTGATGCGGGGCCCGATCCCAGGACCCTGGGATCATGATCTGAGCCGAAAGCAAAGGCTTCACCCACTGAGACACCCAGGCACCCTCTTTTGAGTTTTCTATGTAGAAAATCATAGCATCTTCTTTTAAACGTTACAGTTTATTTCTTCCTTTCTCATTGTTCTATTTCCATTTCTTATTGTCATCCTATTGAGTGGGTTAGAACCTCCCAGTACTTTCATATGGAGTTTGGTAAGATAGAGTCCTTCCCCAAGAAATGCTTTTTGGGGGGAAGCTAGCCCATCAATATGATACAGTATGACAGGCCACAGGGGTAGTTTATATAAAGTATATGGAAACTAAATGAGGCCACTTTTAATTCCTCCATGGATGACAGAGATCAAGTCCTGCTATGTGCTTAGTACTGTAGCATAAAAAAATAAATTAATATTTTGCTAATCTCAGTCAGTTATATAAATTCATAAAGTCTTCAGACAAGTATGTGGGTTCTCTGCTCAGCAGGGAGCCTGCTTCCCCCCTCTCTCTGCCTACCTCTCTGCCTACTTGTGATTTCTCTCTGTCAAATAAATAAATAAAATCTTAAGAACAACAACAACAAAGAAGTATGACATTGTTTTTGAAGTAACTTTAAAAAATCAACAACACTTTCATTCGTACATTCATTGAATATATAACACTCTTCTTCTACATTGTCTTAGACCATATAGATATAAGGATGTCCAGACAAACACAGTCTGCTCTCAGTTATTAACTGGAGGAGGGGGAGGAACTCTGTTTAATCAGTGAAAACACTTTCATGTCAATGGGTTCTTCTAAGAAAATAACCAATGTGTGGGGTTCATATGTAACCCATGGATAGACATGGAGGAAAGAGCATATTGTCTAAAAATTTTGCTCATATTAAGTTAAAATCTACCTATCTGAAACTCTTTTTTTAAATAACGATTTTATTTATTTATTTGACAGACAGAGATCACAAGTAGGCAGAGAGGCAGGCAGGGGGGGGCAAGCAGGCTCCCCGCCGAGCAGAGAGCCCGATGCGGGGCATGATCCCAAGACCCTGAGATCATGACCCAAGCCAAAGGCAGAGTCTTAACCCTCTGAGCCACCCAGGTACCCCTGCCTTTCTGAAACTCTTAACCACTATTTCTAGTTCTGCCAAAGAAAAGAAAATGATAAAATAAATTTTCTTCTAATTGATAGCAGTTAAAAACCTATGTAAAGATCTCTTTATTCTCCCCCCCACCAAAGTCTTCACTTTCTTGTCTAAACTTCCTTTTTTTTTTTTTAAAGATTTTATTTATTTATTTGACACAGATAGAGATCACAAGTAGGCAGAGAGGCAGGCAGAGAGAGCGGGGGAAGCAGGCTCCCCGCTGAGCAGAAAGCCCAATGTGGGGCTCAATCCCAGGACCCTGAGATCATGACCTGAGCCGAAGGCAGAGGCTTAACCCACTGGGCCACCCAGGCACCCCTAAACTTCCTTTTTTAAAAGTTATTTATTTATTTATTTATTTATTTATTTATTTTAGAGGGAGAGAGAGCTTGTGCCTGCGAGCAGGGGGTAGGGGTACAAGGAAAGGGAGAGAGAGTTCCAAGCCAACTCCAAGGTAATACTAGAGTCTAATGGAGCAGGGCTCAAATCTCATGACCCTGAGATCACGACCTGAACTGAAACCACGAGTTGGTCACTTAACTGACTGAGATACCCAGGTGCCTCTAAACTTTTTTCTTTTTTTTTTTTTTTTGTTTAAGGTAGACAGATGGGGAGTGGCAGAGGAAGAGAGAGAACCTTAAGCAGGCTCCACACACAGCACAGAGCCTGACCTGGGGCTCTATCTCACAACCCTGAGATCATGACCTGGGCCAAAATCAAGAGTTTGGATGCTTAACTGATGGAGCCACCCAGGTGCCCCTTTTGTCTAAATGTCCATTCCTTCAATTATGGTGTGATTTCAAGATCTCATCCCATCCTAGCCCCTCTCCTCCTGACACACGATTCTTCGTCCCCGTCTCTGTGAAAACCATTTCAGAAAACTGAAAATAACCTTCCAGATGAGAAACGGCCAGCGCAGTGTAGATGGAAACTATCATCAGCTTTTTCTAGAAGTTAATTATATCCCTGCCATAAATGCACATTTAAAAGTAAATTTACATTATTTCATTTGGTTCCTCAGCGTAGAACAGAGACCTAATATTACCTATTTCAGGAAATCAGATTTCAACTGAATATGAGTTAAGAATTTCTACTAAGATCCTTTTCCACACAAATAGCTGTTAGGCCCTGTCTCTCAATCCTTTATCAATTGTCTTTTTGATCAAGTTTTCATTGTTTCTTTCTGTTGCAAGTGATAGAAATCCCATTTCAAGTATTCTTGCCCAACTGAAACAAACAAAAACCAGGACAGAGATTCACTGTGTCACATAACTAACTAGTCAGATAACTGAAAAGTCTAAGAGTATTCACACTTCAAAGACCTCCAGATCTCATCTCAATGTTTTCAGGACTGGTCTTCTGCCATATCTACGCTTTGTGTTTCTCTAGAATGGCCCCATTCTTATGCAATGCTCTCCTTAAGATGGGAAGATGGCTGCCTGCAATTCAGGCCAAAAGTCTCCCCCTCTCAGTAACCAGAGTGCTCTGTCCTCTTACCAGAAACCCCAGGACTGAGTCTCACTGGCCCACCTCAGGATGGGGCACTTGGTCTACCCTGAACCAAGCAAGGAATGCACCACCCTGATTGGCCAGGCCTGTACCACGTGTCCATCGTCGGAGCTGGGATCGAATTCACCCCATCCTCCTTCAGACTGAAAGTTGAAGGTGAAGTAAAGGAAGAACGTTGGGAAGGAGTAACTTTCCGAGAAAAAATTACAAAAAATAGATAGTGTTCTCTTATCAAAAGAAGAGGCAACAGATATCAGACTTTTTTTTGGCTTAGGATTCTATTTATTTATTTGAGAGAGAGAGACAACGAGAGAGGGAACACAAGCAGGGGGAGTGGGAGAGGGAGAAGCAGGCTTCCTGCCGAGCAGGGAGCCCGATGCGGGGCTCGATCTCAGGATCCTGGGATCATGACCTGAGCCAAAGGCAGACACTGAATTACTGAGCCACCCAAGAGCTCCTGGATATCAGACTTTTAATAAAAACAAATGCCTGGGGCATCTGGGTGGCTCAGTTGGTTAGGCGACTGCCTTCTGCTCAGGTCATGATCCTAGAGTCCCAGCATGGAGTCCCGCATCAGGGTCCCTGCTCAGCGGAGAGTCTGCTTCTCCCTCTGACCCCCCCTCCTCGTGCACGCTCTCTTTCACACACAAATAAATAAATAAAATCTTTTTTAAAATGCCCACCCGAGCTCTAAATTTCAGATATATTTATGTCTATTAAATTGAACCCATTTTTCTCATTCTAATGTTGATGTCCTCACCAGCTAGCTGCCCCACTTTGGTTTACTCAACCCCTTTGAGTTAATTTACTAATTGTAAAATGGAGGAGTGAAGGATGTGAAATAATCACTAAAGCTCCGTGCCCCTCTTAACTTCCCTCATTTCGTGATACACATGTTAAGTGAATGGAGGAAAAGGAAACTTTAAAATGTAGTCTCCGATGAAAGCAATGACAAAATTAAAATTCCTGTGGCTATAAGGTTTATCAAGTATGCTGGGTCCCCGGCAATCCCTAAATTAAATTCTAAAAATCTTCATTGAGTGCCTACTATCAATTAATCAGCAAGTTCTCCTCTAAATGGAAAAAGGCTCTTGGGATATATTCAAGTCAGGAACTCTGATTTCATAATTGCAAATGATCACCAAAAGGGGTAGAGGTTGGACGTGGGGGGTTTAAAGAAATAGTTTCAATTGCAGGCTCTGTTTAACTCAGATTTTTTAAAAGATATTCAGGGTGGAAGGAAGGAAGTAACCAAGCACAAAGGAAATATGACATTGGCCTATAAGAAGTAACAAGAGGGGCGCCTGGGTGGCTCAGTGGGTTAAAGCCTCTGCCTTCAGCTCAGGTCATGATCCCAGGGTCCTGGGATTGAGCCCCGCATCGGGCTCTCTGCTCAGCGGGGAGCCTGTTTCCTCCTCTCTCTCTCTCTGCCTGTCTCTCTGCCTACTTGTGATCTCTGTCTGTCCAATAAATAAACAAAATCTTAAAAAAAAAAAAAACAGGAAGTCTAAAATCCAGAACGATTTGAGGCCTGCCATGCGAGACGCGGCATGGGGGAGAGAAGGAAAATACGGGTGTTTGCACGCAGACAGAACTGGAGGCAAAGACCACCTCTATACTCACTATCGGTTGGTTTCAGGAATTTGAGAGCCTGGCCAAGCAATCTCTATCCTTATCTGTAAAATGGTTATAACGATTTTTTTTTCCCCAAGGTAATGGGATTATATCAAACAAAGCCGCTAGCACCAAGAATCTCTCAATCGGTTTCCCCTTCTTCATCCAACAGGCCTGACCTTATGAACATTTTTATCAGTCACTTGTCAAAATCATGGGGACGTTCACTTGATTTCACAAAGGATATGAAACGGAAGGAATAGGAATTGGAGGAAAGTTGGAGGTCAGAAAGGTTTCCCAGCCCTTGCTCTGTGATCTTTGGCATTTGTGAAATATTTGAATCTGTTTCCCCACTTAATAAAATTAAGAAGATCCTATTTGCCTATCTCATAGACTACTGTGAAGAGCAAATTAGATCACTTTCATGAAAGCGTCTCTAAACGGAAAGCATCGTTGTATACGTCAGTGGTCACTCAAGGGTCCCACGATGGGATGTACAATGATGCCCAGCTCGTAGAGCTGCATTTAAGGGGTACCATTCCCTTCAGACACACCACGGATCTGTACGTCTAGTGCAACATTTTTCTGACAGGTGGCAACAAAGCGTCCAGGGCTACAAAATCAATACATTGTAATAATTTTCCAACAGAGGAAAGTAAAGAGCCTTGAAAAGAGGTAGTCTGTTTTCTGACTTGCACAAAGCACTTTAGAGTCTAGCAGTGTCTGAGTGGCTATTTGTTCCCATTAACTCCAAAAGACAGAATAAAACTAGTATGTAGAAACTGGGCAGAAGACTGCAACAATGATCACGTGGAAAACAAAAATAATGGAGTGAGTTCCCTGTCACTCAGGGTATTCAAGAAAAGGCTGACTCACCATGAATGAAGGATCTATCAGAAACCCTTAGAGGGCACATGGGTGGCCCAGTTGGTTCAGCCTCCCGCTCTTGATTTTGGCTCATGTCATGATCTCAGGGTCTTGAGATCAAGCCCCATATCTGGCTCCGTGCTCAGTGGGGAGTCTGCTTCTTGCCTTCTCCCTCTCCCTCTGCCCCTCACCCCTGCTCGCGCTGCATGCTCTTTCTCTCTCAAATAAATAAATATTTTAAAAAAGAAATCTCTAGTTCAAGTTAGAAATGATCATTTCTACAGGAAAGAGAATTACCATTCACCAAGCATCCGCTACGTGTGGGTATTTTGCCAGAGGTACACATATTGTTATCTCCCAGAATCCTGATAGAAGTCCTTCAAAGCTTGTGTCATTCTACCGGCTCTGAAGATGAGAAGGTCACGTAGCCTGCCAAAATTCGCATAAAGCTTGAAGGCGGCAGAAAGGAAACTGGCAGAAAGGAAACTGCCGGACTCTATTATAGTTTTCTATTGTGGCAGTAACAAACTACCCTAAGCTTTGTGGCTTTAAACATCAGATTTGTTTTTCAAAGATTTTATTTATTTTTTTGAGAAAGAGAAGGAGAGAGCGAGCGAGAAAGAGAGCGAGCAGGACCAGGGGTGGAGTAGAAGGAGATACTTTTTATCTTACAATTCTGGTGTTCCGAAGTCCAGAATGAGTTTCACCAGGCTGAAAAGAGAGTGTCAGCGGGGCAGCATTCCTCTCTGGACTCTCTAGAAAATCTACCCTCTTGCCTTTATTTTGTTACTTTTTTTATTTTTTATTTTTATTTACGTATATATATATATATGTATGTATTTTTTTATTTTTTATTTAAAAAAATTTTTTTTATATCCTCTTGCCTTTTCCATCTTCTAGAAGCTGCCCACGTTGGCCATGGTCTGTCTTCAAAGACAGACCCTCTGTCTTGGCCCTCTGTCTTCAAAGCCAGTCATAACTGGTCAAGTCTTTTTCGTATCACAAAACACTTTGTCACGGATTCTTCTGACTCTGTATTTCAAAGGACCCCCATGATTCTCTTGAGCCCACCTGGATAATAGACTCTCAGGTAAGCTGATGAACATCCTTAATGCCACCTGCAACCTTAATAATACACAGGCTTCGGGGATTAGGATGTGGCCAGTCTTTGGGGAGGCCATTATTCTACCCACAGACTCTGAAGCCCACGCTCTTTTCTTTTCTCATGTCTTTGTGCTGCCTCTCTGACATCTCCCTCAATTCTTTTTAAGTAAACTCTACCCCCAGTGTGGGGCTCGAACTCACCACCCCGAGATCCAGAGTTACAAACTCCACCGACTAAGCTAGCCAGGGGTCCCCATCCTTCTCAGTTCTCAATGAAGCTTAGGGCAAATGTGGGGGAAGAACGGAAGACACGGTTCCCACCGGTCAGCAGCTCCAGTGAACTCGGAGCAAGACTGACTCACACAAAGTACAACAGCCAGTCTGGGTCTCTGGGGGACAAAGCCTGTTAACAGCAGCCCAGCTCTAAGTCACCTTGCAAAATCTCGGATTCTTAGTTCTGTCACGGCTGTGCTCACAGAAGCACTTTCTAAATTCCTTGCATGCAAATGAGGAGGGCAAGGACCTGACTGGGGCCTGGGCAGTGACATCCCAAAGGCAGGGGAGGAAGGGGTTTGGCTGAGGAAGGGGCAGGGGGAAGCCGCAGAGGCAGTGAGGACCGAGGGGCAGGAGGGCAGAGGGTTGACAAGAGAGTCTAAGGCAGGAGCAGGGAGGCAGCAACAGGTATGTCAGGGGAAGAACCATTTCTTAGCAAAGACGCCTCATGGGCTGTCCAGAACCTAGAAGCTTCCTCATGCAATTTCAGCCGAGAAGCCGGACCCCGGAATGCTTCTGTGTCATTCGTGGGGAGAATGGCAAGACCAGAAAAGGGGAACATCCGTGGGACCCGAAGCAGTCAGTCACCTTCTCAGTGAAGTCAGAAGTCAAAGAGGAGGACAGCTGTGGCTGCCGCCAGAAGAGAGAACGTTCCGTGGGAGAGGCCGCTGGAAAGAACCGACCGCCGGGAGAGCCTCCCCGCACCGTCCTTGAAAGCGAGCGCCAACCATCAAAGAGGCCATATTGCAACACATGGCGGAGGCGCCCAAAGCCACGGGATGCCCGCGACACACTGTCACAGTGGGTCACTCTGATGAAAGATTTGGGGACAAGGCACTGTCAACAGAAGCAAATGCAAATGTGTGGTGACTTAGGCTGGTGTGACTTAGGAGGACTTCTAAATAAAATTTCAAAGACATTTTGGCCTACACCGCCAGAGACCTCATCAATTATCACATTTCTTTCAAAACAAAACAAAACGCAGACTTGGGGGTCTTCCGAATGGCGGGCGTTGGAGACCAGGGATGAGCAAGGTTCTCCAGGGGCGGGACGGTGCCGGCGGGCGGCACAGTTTCCTTCCCGGGGCGAGAGACCACCAGCGGGGGAGGTAATGAACTGAGCAAGGGAAGAAAATGTCAAGAAAAAGACCTCCTTCCCGGTTCTGTGACCACCGCAGAAAGCAGCCTCGAGAAAAATAAACGTAGTTGCAAGCAAACATCCGGCTTCCCCAAACTATCTGTTTCCAGACCCAAACTTTGGTGGTGCCAGCTACCTGGTACGCTGTCGGAGATAGGAAAAGGACTAATTTGCTCTGAAATGGTGTTCGTTTAATAAGTCTGTCATTTCGGGGCACCTGGGTGGCTCAGAGGGTTAAGCCTCTGCCTTCCGCTCAGGTCATGATCTCGGGGTCCTGGGATCGAGCCCCGCATCGGGCTCTCTGCTCAGTGGGGAGCCTGCTCCCTTCCTCTCTCTCTGCCTGCGTCTCTGCCTACTTGTGATCTCTCTGTCAAATAAATAAATAAAATCTTTAAAAAAAAAAAAAAGAAAAAAAAAGTCTGTCATTTCTATAGCTATGTACGTATTAATCGCAGGGGGTAGATAGACTATGAGTAGCATTTAAAGGGAGCATATATTCACTTATTCACTAATGACCGCTCTAAATTACAAGGAGATTGTGAGGAAAATAATAACATTGATGCTCACTGGATATAGCTAAAAAGTTTTTCAGTTAAAAAAAAAAGAAAGATAGAAAGAAAGAAAGAAAGAAAGAGAAGTGGGGCACCACTAGGTTAAAAAAAAAAAAGGAAGAAAGATAAAAAAAAGAAAGATAAAAAGAAAAAAAAGAAAGATAGAAAGAAAGAAAGAAAGAGAAGTGGGGCACCACTAGGTTAAAAAAAAAGGAAGAAAGATAAAAAAAAGAAAGATAAAAAGAAAAAAAAGAAAGATAGAAAGAAAGAAAGAAAGAAAGAGAAGTGGGGCACCACTAGGTTTAAAAAAAAAAAGGAAAGAAAACAGCAACAAATATATTACATATCTGCCACTCTTGGTTTCATTTCAGAGAAGCTTCTGAATGTGGCCCAGGTTCAAAATAGCTAGTTGAGCTAACCCACCTTTTAAAATCCTTTAAACTTTCCACATTTCTTATCACTATGTTCCTGGAGGAGGAAATGCTTTCACATTCTTAACTTGTGCCACACCTGTCTAGAGAATGTTGCCTCTGTAGGTGCGGCCGAGACGGCACCTAAGTCTTCCCCCGTGTGTTCCAGCCCAGTGAGAAGTCTGTGGCTGGAGAGCGATTCTTTCCATTCTCTGGAGCTTCTGGACTAGTTGAGCAGCCCACACCACCCTCTCCAGGTGAGTCAGTCGGTTAAGCATCCCACTCTTGGTTTCAGCTCAGGTCAGGATCTCAGGGTGGTGAGATCAAGCCCCACGCTGGGCTCCGTGCTCAGCATGGAGTCTGCGCAAATTCTCTCTCCCCACTGCTCGCTCTCTTGCGCTCTCTAAAATAAATAAATCTTTAAAAAAATAGATTAGTTGAACTATTGTTTCAAACGTAGGCTTCCGCCTCCTTGGATGAGGATTCAAGAGAGACTCCCCAACCATTAAGGGATTGTCTTTTCTCATCCTTTCACTTCCTTAAATTTCATTTCATGATCTGCTTTTCTTCAAGATCCCACCTACCTATTCAAAATTTCAAGCCAACACTTGGATCACACATTCCCCCCAAATAATTTTTGTTTAGCTGTGTCTAACTTTAAACCAAAGTTCATGACCTTGGCTGTACATCAGAATTATCTGGTGGGGGGGGGGGGAGGAGGTGGATTTTCTAAATTACTGAGGTGGATTTTATTTTATTTCTTTTTTAAGATTTTATTTATTTATTTGTCAGAGAGAGAGAGAGAGAGAGAGCAAGCACAGGCAGACAGAGTGGCAGAGGGAGAAGCAGGCTCCCCTCGGAGCAAGGAGCCCGATGTGGGACTCGATCCCAGGATGCTGGGATCATGACCTGAGCCAAAGGCAGCCGCTTAACCAACTGAGCCACCCAGGCGTCCCACTGAGGTGGATTTTATAAATTACTCTGTTGAAGGCCAATTAAATCAAAATTTCCTGAGATGATCCCCAGCAAGACACAGACACACTTATCACACTTATGATAAAATTTATATGGAAAGGCAAAGAACCTTGAATCACTAAGGCAATTTTGAAAAAGAATAAAGTGGAAGGAATCACTTCCACGTGATATTAAAGTTTATATAGCTACAGTAATTAAGACCATGGTAATGACGGAGGGATAGATACACAGACCAAGGGAACAGAAAAAAGGACCTAGAAAAGAGACCCACATAAATACGCCCAACTGGTTCTTGACAAAGATGGAAGAAAAATTCGGTTGAGAAAGGATAGTCTTTCCAAGACATGGTGCTATAGCAATGGGACATGCATGGACAAGAAATACATCTCAGATTAATCTCATACCTTATTTAGAAACTGACTCAAGATGGATCACAGATGTAAATAATATAAAATATGAAACTGTATATCCTTTAGAAAAAAAAAAAAAGAGAGAGAATGTCTTTAGGACCCAGGTCTTGGTGAAGAGTTCCTAGACTTAATGCCAAAAGCAGGATCCATAAAAGAAAAATTGAAAAATTGGGCCTCGGGGCGCCTGGGTGGCTCCGTGGGTTAAGCCTCTGCCTTTGGCTCAGGTCATGATCTCAGGGTCCTGGGATCGAGCCCCGCATCGGGCTCTCTGCTCAGCAGGGAGCCTGCTTCCTCCTCTCTCTCTGCCTGCCTCTCTGCCTACTTGTGATCTCTCTCTGTCAAGTAAATAAATAAAATCATAAATAAATAAATAAATAAATAAAAATCTTTTAAAAATCTTGAAAGAAAGGAAGAAAGAAAGAAATCTGAATAAACTCAGCAGAGTGTCATTTTCTTGGAAGTGACATTGTTCTACGGTTATGCAAGCTTGTCATGGGCGGAACAAGGCAAAGGCTACATGGGACCTCCATCTACCTTTTTTTTTGGTAATTTTTTGCAAATTTGTAATTATTTCAAAATAAAACTTTGAATCAAGAAATAAATAAAAATACACTAATAAAATACTGATGACATGGGCCCTATTCCAGACCAATCAGAGAAAAATCTCCTGGGGTAGGACAGGATGTCAATATTTTTTAAACCCTTTCCAGATGATTCTAATGTGTGTTAGGGTTGAACCACTGTTTCAAGCAAGCACAGATTTCAAAAAATAGGTACATTAAAAAGAGGATAACTTGCTTTGCTCAGAGTCTTTGCTCTAAAATACAAAATTGATCACAAGCAGTCTTTCAAATAGACCTGTAAAGCACTCAAGAAGTCCAATTCATGCATTACCTTTCAGGGATATATAGATAGATAGATAGAGATATACAGAGTTCGTGCCGAAGTCTGCGACCAGTGATAGGGAAGTACTACGATAAAGCAGAATAAGTAATCTTTTTTTTTTTTAAGGATTTTATTTAATTTGACAGACAGAGATCACAGGTAGGCAGAGAGGCAGGCAGAGAGAGAGGAAGGGAAGCAGGCCCGCGGCTGAGCAGAGAGCCCGATGTGGGACTCGATCCCAGGACCCTGGGATCATGACCTGAGCTGAAGCCAGAGGCTTTAACCCACTGAGCCACCCAGGCACCCGAATAAGTAATCTTTAAATAGATATGTATCTGCAAGTGAGCGTTGTCCTTGGGGGTCACCTTTGGAAGTATTATCATTAAGATGGCAGCACTCAAAAGAGTATTCGAACCTGTTTGTTATAAAGCCCCAATCATGCCCACCATTTGCAGAACCTGGAGCAACAGTGCAAATTGAGACCCACACGCCATATGTCTAAATAATTAAAAGTTATAAATCACACTTACAGCGAAATAAAATGTCCATTCTTCTCATTTGACAAATACGCCAGCATAATTTTTAAAAAAGATTTTATTTATTTATTTGACAGAGAGAGAGAGAGAGATCACAAGTAGGCAGAGAGGCAGGCAGAGAGAGAGAGGGAAGGAGGCTCCCCACCAAGCAAAGAATTCGATGCAGGGCTCGATCCCAGGACCCTGAGATCATGACCTGAGCTGAAGGCAGAGGCTTAACCCACTGAGCTACCCAAAGCGCCCCCCAATACACCATCATAATAAAAGTGGAAAAAAAAATACCTGTGTATAAAGGCTTGGATTTCATAAGATCGAAAGCAATATTATCAAAGGCAACAGTGTTTAATTACTATCTTATAAGCTTGGATATTTTGCTGAGGGGTTGGCAAACTTGGATGAGTAAAAAAATGAAAACATATAATCTATAAATTATTTATTTCAGAAAACTTCTTTTTCCTTCCTATCAGTACGTTGTACTAATCAAGATTTTCACATCATTTGTATTCTATTGAGGGTAATGATTGGAAAGATGAAAAAATGAAGTAAATTTGTAATCAAAGTATATATAATTTAAATGCACTTTCATGAAAATATAAATTAAAGTAACAGTTAAAAATTTTAAAGATAAAATTATTTATATATATGTGTGTATATATATATATATATACACACATATATATACACACACTTTCCAGAGAAGTCATTTTTTTCCATGCTTTTAAAATCATCTTTTGATGTGAATGGCAGATTACAAACTATAATTAGTGAAGACTAAAATTCAAAACAAATATTTGAAATTGAAATTCTTTATTTTTTGAGATTTTCATTGAACATTATTAAATATTTGTAAAAATATAGTTTCTCACAATTTCAGTCTTCAGGGTTCATTTGTAGCTACTACAAAGAATTAAGATCACACTTGATATGTGTTACATGTAGACCTACCTAGATAATTAAGAGTAACATGAATTGTTTCATACTTCATGTTGCCAAAGGGCCCTCAGCCACCACGTACAATTTTTGTGAACTGCCCCTTCCGTCACAAATAGCAACATAAAGAGAAGGGAGAAATGAGGCGTGGACACTAACCGGGAAATGACAGTTCCCAAAGTAAGAAGCTATCGCATTCAGCACTCCAAGAAAATGTATTTAACCAGCTTATTAATCTCTCTCTTCTCTTGTAAGCACATCTACTGTTCCACGCAACTGATTCTCCAAAGCAGTGTGGGCAGAAGCACTGACATACACCTTTCGCTTCTAAGACATCAAGGGTATTGTATAGAAACTGCCAAGAAGTAGTTCCCTGGGGCCTGAATGGTATAAATGACAAGGACAGATGTTTCAAGGATAGGAGTTTCACCGCATCAACGCTGAGCACTAGACCCTGAGTGATAGAGATTCCATATGTTTGTTCTTTTTTTTTTTTTAAAGATTTTATTTATTTATTTGAGAGAGAGAGAAAGTGAGAGCATAGGCAAAGGAAGGGAGAAGGAGAAGCAGACTCCCTGCTGAGCAGGGAGCCCGACCTGGGGCTCAATCCCAGGACCCTGAGATCATGACCTGAGCCGAAGGCAGAGGCTTAATCCACTGAGCCACCCAGGTGACCCTGTTCTTACTTTTAGTGTACGTGTGATATCTGCAGGGCCCTCTAAATCATGGGCCCCATATCGGGGCTCCCCTTCTGGAGGACTAAGGGCATTATGACACACATAGCATCATGTAAGCCTCATTTTATTGTGTCTATCTCAATTGTGTGAGTGACCCGTTTGATTACTAACTTAATTTACCATTCTGGGCTCAAAGTCATTTTCATTCTAAAAGTTAGGTGATGGTCTTTTACCATTGAAAAGATTTCCAAACAATATGCCAGAGACTCAAAAGGAGAATCTAAGACAATCTGAACAAGTGATTGCATCCTGGAATACTGGTGCAGAGTCTCAAAGCAAAGCGTTACAGAATTAAAATACTGATTTACGTATTACACACCACATGCATCATTTAAAAAAACAACAAAAAAAAAAAAAACAAAAAACCAGGGGCGCCTGGGTGGCTCAGTGGGTTAAAGCCTCTACCTTCAGCTCAGGTCAAGATCTCAGGGTCCTGGATAAATAAAATCTTAAAAAAAAAAAAAAAGCGGGGTGGGGGGCGCCTGGGTGGTTCAGTGGGTTAAAGCCTCTGCCTTCGGCTCGGGTCATGGTCTCAGGGTCCTGGGATCGAGCCCCGCATCGGGCTCTCTGCTCGGCTGGGAGCCTGCCTCCTCCTCTTTCTCTGCCTGCCTCTCTGCCTACTTGTGATCTCTCTCTCTGTCAAATAAATAAATAAAATCTTTAAAAAAAAAAAAAAAAAGATCTCAGGGTCCTAGGATCAAGTCCCGCATGGCGCTCTCTGCTCAGCAGGGAGCCTGCTTCTCCCACCCCCTCTGCCTGCCTCTCTGCCTGCTTGTTATCTCTGTCTCTGTCAAATAAATAAATAAAATCTTTAAAACAACAACAACAACAACAAAAACACTATCTTGAAAGCTCATGAGTGCCTGGCTACCACTGTGCCAGTGATTGGAAGGTTATTACAAACCAGGGCTTGAGGGTAAAGAGAAGACAGTGGAGCTCAGAGAGATCTATCCCCCAGACACTAAGCCCCAGAGAAGAGGTGCAGTGGGGGTCTTGGGGGGACCAAGTGCTCTTGTTGAGAGATGGGTAAGCAGGTCAGATGAGTGGACCACATCCTGCAGTGTCCGAACGTGCTAGAAAATGCAGCCCTCTCGGTGTGCAAAGCAAGCTCGGGGATAAGACAGATGAAATCCAGATTGGCAGAGACGGGGGCTGAGCTCACAGAGAGACTGACAGCCACGCTGGAAAAAGACAACTGATTCAGAAGCTGAACTGAAATGCATCACAGAGAGGCCTGCCGAAGTGCAGAACCCTGGGCCAGACTTTGCGGGACCTGAGCTGTGGCGTCCCCTCACTCCAGGGCTCAGCTTCTCCCTGCAGATGTCACCGGCACTTACCCCCTGCCCCCCGCCACCTGCTAAAAACTGACCTTTGAACTGCAGCTGACCTTTACCTGGAAGGCTGCTCTTCTCCTCTGCCTCTTGTCGCCAGTCGTCTGTGCCATCCTTCCCAGAGATCCCAGTTAGAGTCTGGGCCGAACGCCCCTGGAAATAACATGTAAGGGAACGTGAGCAGCAGAGAAGTATCTTCAAAAATACGTCATGCCCACATTTTGCAAATACCTTTATTGATGTTGTTTGTAAAATGTTCTAGATCATTCTATGGTTCTTAAGCTGTCTCTAAGCACTTTCCGAATTTAAGAAGGTAACTTTTCCACCTAATGCATGCTGGCCCCTCTCTTCTAATCAGAGCTGAACATAGAAACCCCATTGTCCATATCAAGCACCATTCAAACCAGAAGGTAATTCCAGAAAGAGTTTGCATGTCCCCAGAAATAAAATCCCCAGGCTGAAGGCATCCGAGGGCATGTTTTTAAGTTGTTGGTCATCTTCCAGAATGACTGTCACCTCCAAGTGACTCTGCCAAAACCAATCCCCATAGTCTCAACTTCCTGGAAACTTATTTATTTAGTTTGGGTTCTGTTCACAACACATCAAAGGCCAGGGAATTCTGCCTGCATCATTTAGAAGGGGACAAGCCCAGTTTCTGCCAGGGCACTAGCCAAGCACACCCGGCCCAGCCCAGAACTTCACTGTGGAGAACAAGGGTCACCATGCTTGGCTGCAATTCTCATGTTGGGCTCCCGCAAGTAATCCAAACACATAAAACAAAGTAGAACATAAGTTTTAATGGTAAAATAGGGTCAGGGGACACTGGGTTAAATCGAGCTTTAAAAATTTCTTTTTTTTTTAACCAGATATTGCAATGCTTATACTATGCTAAGTTACTGTATGAATCTCCAATAAAGAAATATAATATTCACCACCCTCCAGAACTTATTTGATGCCAACCCCCCCCCCTTTTTTTTTTCTTTTACAAACATCTCTCTTGATTAATGGTCTCTGGAACTCATTTTAGGAAGTACAACTTAATATGATATGATGGAAACAGCACACATGCATCCCCCCCCCACCCCCCACACGACGGCTTTTCCTTTTTTGCGGTGCCTCAGCTAGTTGCAATTACCATTTCCTGTGAAATTTGGGATCGACCTCTTTCCAGCCTGCTTTGCATCACTGTTCCCGTTGTGGTTATGAGCTCCTACGGCTCTGTTCCATGTAATATCAGTATGACACCTTCCTTTTAAATTTCAAGTTTTTCCATACCTACAGACCTGCCCCTTAAGATGTCCCTTTTCTTCCTTCAAAGAAATTCAGTGTTACATAAAACAGTCAAACAAACACATTGCAGGGTTACATCGTGCATGTAAAATCAATTCAAACTGAGTGTACCCGGTGAGCGATCAGATAGATGATGTATTTATTTGTAATATTAGATGACTCATACATGCACGACAACACAACAGCGCTGTGTTGTGTGACACTACGATTCAGGTGCAGTACAGATCTGCCCAAAATGATGGGCTTGTATTTCATGGGAAAATAGTTTACACTGCTTCGGGTTTGTTTTTTTTTTTTAAGTTAAAATGAAAACAAATTAAAATGAAATAAAATGAAAAATACACTTTGTCAGTTACCCTAGCTTCATGCCAAGTACACAGCAGCCACACAGGGCTAATTACTACCATATCAGGTGGTGGGTAAAGGGAAACAGTCCCAGGGGTTCTTCTCAAAGGCTAAGGGCGACCTCCACACCTTGTACACGCTGCTGTAGACCGAGAGGGCCTTATACATGATGATGGGCAAAGGCTCCAAGGACATATGAGGACACAGGATCCAGGGGACTTGGAGAGGAGGGAGGACATCTTACTCCAGCCCTAAGCTGCCACCAGGCCCTTCTACTGTATCATCATATACCCCGCCCCCTGCATCTCTAAAGAAAGTCCATAAAGTAAGATTAAAGTCTCCAAGGATGAGCATGAAGAAAGGGGAGGTGGTCTGGGGTATCTGAAGAGAGAATGACCTGTGACAGCAGACAGATCTGGGCTCAAATCCTGATTCTACTGTGCACCAAGGGACTATTGTCAGGTTACCTAAACTTCCAAACCTATTCCCTTAAAATCAAAATAGGGAAGAAACTTTGTATCTTAAAGAATGGTGTGAGAGTTAAATGAAATAATGCACACAAGGAGAAGCTTAGCTGAGTCATTGTCCATCAGAAGCCCCCGGTCTCAGGGCATCTGAGATGGTTAAACACCCGATTATTGATTTAGGTTCCAGTCATGATCTCAGGGTCGTGAGATCGAGACCCATGTCGGGGTTTGCCCTGGGCTCCGCACTGAACGTGCAGACTGCTGAGGGTTTTCTCGAGTCCTCTCTCTCCCTTTGGCCTTCCCCCACCTTCCCTCACCCTCTCCAAAAAAAAAGAAAAAAAAAGCACCCAGTCTCTCACATTAGATATTAGGAACATTCCTCACCTAGTTTACAAATTTGCCTGAAACTCTATCTGGTAGCTGTGAGGACCCCCAAGCCTGCCTACAATACATTCTATTCAGCAAACTGTCAAGTCATGGAATACTAGTGTTGGACAGAGAACATCCTGGAAGATTCAACACTTTCTGAAGTGCTTTCCCTTAATACCACCCTTTCGGGTAAGGCGGGCTTCAGCTAAATCGTCTGCCTTCAGCCCAAAGCCAAACTCTGAGACAGAAGGAGATAGCTCTAAGTAGAAGACGACCAGGTGTCCCAGTTTGGTATCATACATGTCTTATTTCCCTGTATCTCTGAAAATCGAGACTCAACGGATGTGACATTTCACAGAGTAATTAAGACGTTGTTGTGGGTGGGACACTTTTCCTAGACCCTTGGAAAAGCATTTTTTGGTTCTCTGGCCACTGGTTCCCCCCAGAAGGGCCCCAGGAACACCGAGCAGTGAGAAAACCTGCTCTGAGCAGGGAGGACCCGCATCCCCCCTGCCCCGCCCCCACCACACCCCTGCCCCCAGCCCCACCACCGAGAACAGAGAAGTTCTCGCCCCTCCAAATTTTCCACTCCTTCTACCAGTTGCTTTCCCTACTGCCACTGATTGGTTGGAAGTTCCAGTCACTTTACACTGTCACTATTGTGGTGTCATTCCCCCAGTGGTGAATCAAAACACCCATGTCAGAGTGGGCATGCAGAATGATTTGATGACTATAAAAATGATCAAGTCTTCCTAAAGCCTGTGGGCAGGTGTTTTATCGCGAGGCGTTTCAAACAGACAATAAAGGAGGGAGAACAAAATAACAGGCTCTTAGTCACTTAGCCCCATCGTGACTGTTCTCACTTTCCCCGTGTTTACATGAGACGTTTCTAAGGAAAGACAACATCACAGATAAAGTCCTCCTTATACTTTTTCTTAAAGTTGCAGTTATTATGGCTATTCTTTTAATGTTTTAAAAAATTTTCATTTATTTATTTGAGAGAGAGAGAGCATGAGTGGGGGTGGGGAGAGGCAGCGGGAGAAGGAGAAGCAGACTTCAAGCTGAGCGGGAGCCCCATGTGGGGCTCGATCCCAGGACCCTGAGATCATGACCTGAGTTGAAGGCAGACACTTAACCCGGCCACCCAGATGCCCTTTAACTTTGAACTTAAATAGCAGGTTATGAGCACGGGAGTAATACATCTAAAGACAGCATTCAAAGGCTGAGTAATAATTTTCTTCTGTTGCTATGGGCTTTAGCCCAGTTAGTCTTAGAGCCTGCTTTCCTTCTCTTGTACAGTGCATTTCTTTTTCATTTTTCCCAAGAATCTCAAAACCAGAATTAGAATGCGCCAGACTATTAGGTTGTGAACAAAAAAAGATCTAAATTTGCTTTGAAATTCTTACCTGCCTTTAGTCTAAGTAATTTAACTTTAAAATGCCCTGCCGGGTGCGGTGGCGCGCGCCTGTAGCCCCAGCTACTCGGGAGGCCGAGGCAGGAGGATCGCTTGAGCCCAGGAGGTCTGGGCTGTAGTGCGCTCTGCCGATCGGGTGTCCGCACCAAGTCCGGCGTCACTACGGTGACTCCCGGGAGAGAAAATGCCCTAAGATATCATGAAGATCTTGTGTAATTTCACAAAATATTTGATTTCATATACACACACACACACACACACACACACATACATCACACACATACACTTATATATGTATTTCTATACATACATATTCTTAAAGATTTTATTTTTAAGTAATCATTATACTCAATTACTCACGACATAGGGCTCGAACCCACAACCATGAGATCAAGAGTCACGTGCCCCCCAAATGCTTATAGCAGCAATATCCACAATAGCCAAACAATGGAAAGAGCCTAGATCTCCATCAACAGATGAATGGGTAAAGAAGATGTGGTATGTACACACACACACACACACACACACACACACACACACACACAGAGGAATACTATGCAGCCATCAAAAAACCAAAATCTTGCCATTTAGAACAATGTGGATGGAACTAGAGGGTGTTATGCTAAATGAAATAAGCCAATCAGAGGACAATTATCATATGATCTCTCTGATATGAGGAATTTGAGAGGCAGGGCAGGGGGTAGTGGGGGGTAGGAAGGGAAAAAATGAAACAAGATGGGACCGGGGAGGGAGACAAACCATAAGAGACTCTTTGTGGGGGGAGGGATGGGATGGCTGGGTTATGGACATTGGGGAGGGTATGTGCTATGGTGAGCGCTGTGTGATGTGTAAGACTGATGATTCACAGACCTGTACTCCTGAAACAAATAATACATTTTATGTTAACTTTTTTTTTTTTAAAAGAGTCACATGTCTTACTGACTGATCCAGACAGGTACCCCTGATTTTATATTTTCCCCCCATAGAATAGCCATGTAGGGTTGCAAATATCCAAACAAAAATAACTGAGTGTGGGGGCATCTGGGTGGCTCAGCTGGTTAAGCGGCTGTCTTGGGCTCAGATAATGATGTCAGGGTCCTGGGATAGAGCCCCACACTGGAGCTCCCTGCTCAATGGGGAGTCTGCTTCTCCCTCTCCTTCCCCCAGCTCATTCTCTAACTCTCTCTCAAATAAATAAATAAAAATCTTTAAAAAAAAATAAGTGTGGCTCTTGCCCAATTGAATCTCTTCCTCATTCCACTGACTTCCAATTCCACTGACTTTTTATTCATTTCCATAAAAATTTGAATGTTTATTTATGTACCAATTCATTCAAATTTATGTAACTCAGGGTAAGAGCCCAGCAAATGTAATGACTGTACATTTTTAGTTGTTCACTTGATTTTAGTTAGCATATAAAATGTTTGCATCTTTGAAGCCTGACTGTCTAGAAATTTAGCAGTTTTTATTTTCCAAGGACCCATTTGGAAAATCCAAATTTTCTCATCTTCCCCTAAGTTCATTATTTCAAATTATTCTCAGATATAAAGCATTTACACCCATTCTCAAAGAAAACCTCCATGAGCATGTGCCCTCTTTCCCCACCTACAGGCCAAAGAGTGAAACAACTCATAAGCTTTGCAAGATACTTTCTTTCCCCCCAGAATGCTTTAACATTCCAAACGGTATCAAATGATCTTACTTTCCTCCAACACGGGAATGCCTGTAACACTTTATACTTCTGGTAATTTGTTGTTACATTCTATCTTATACTGTGGTTATTTGGGAGCAAGTCCTATATCCCCTTTCAGACACTGGCTGTCTTAAGAGGCAGGTCTGTATGTTACGAGTTCATCTTTCGTAACTCTTGACTCAATGTGTTTACACCGAGAAGAGTGAAGGAAGGAACAAATGATCAAGTAGACAAACGTATCAAGTTGGAGACAGACTGTCATTCATCCGCACTTGGTCTTGGTTATACAAGAAAAGACGACCATGAGAAGAAAATGTTCCCTGCAGCATATGGGGTATGGAAAAGGGGTGGCAAGTATGGTGGGAGTGTGGAAAGATTGGGACCTTGAGGATAGATTTTGCTTTTCCAATTGTGGCTCTGCCACTAGGTAGTTGGGAAATTGTTGCTTAAGTGACATTTTCTCTTAGCCTTGTTTTCTCTGTCTCTAAAAACAATAATGGATATTTTACAAAGATGTAGGAATACCAGTGGTGCCTTGTTCTCATAATAAATAATAACCATCACGATTGTTCCTGGAGAAGGCATTGCACAGAGAAAGATGAAAGATCCAGGGGCTCCTGGGTGGCTCAGTGGTTAGGCATCCAACTCTTGGTTGCGGCTCAGGTCACGATCTCAGAGTTGTGAGATCGAGCCCTGCATCAGGCTCTACCCTCAGCACAGAGTCTGCTTGAGATTCTCTCTCCCCGTCTCCCTCTGCTCCTCCCCCCGCTCATGTGCGTGCACTCTCTCTCTCTCAAATAAGTAAATAAATCTTTTTAAAAAAGAAGAAGAAGAAGAAAGATGGAAGATCCAGACTCAATGTCTGGCTCTACCACAGGCTGAGTAAGTCACTTACCCCCTCTGAGACTCCTTTTTCTCATTAGTGAGACTGAAAAGTTTTATGTACCATCTTGGAGGTCTCTGTGACTTAGAGAGTTAATGTTTAACATATCAACTCATTGTCATAGTATAGCTGGGTTAACAGAACTCCATAATTTCCTTAAAAAAAAAAAAACAACACATTTGGCAAATTTATAGTAACTACAACTTCTAAGTTTCCTTGCTGCCATGAGAAAAATAAGGATCTGACCTTAAAAAAAAAAAAATGAATCTCTCAGAAAAGAGCACTTAATTGCCTTTATATCTGACACCATCCACTGAGCATATTTTTGCTTCCACATATTTTTGCTGAATGAATAGATGCATAAGGCCTTAGTGGGTGTTTGCCAAAAGTTCCACGACCAATAACACATATTCTCTACTTTACAGACAGTCAGCTTAGCTTTTTTTTTTTTTCCTCTCCCCAAATTGGTTTTGAGTCACTCATGGGATTCATAACTTAAAAAACAGGTTGAACCTAGGGGCGCCTGGGTGGCTCAGTGGGTTAAAGCCTCTGCCTTCGGCTCAGGTCATGGCCCCGGGGTCCTGGGATCGAGCCCCGCATCGGGCTCTCTGCTCAGTGGGGAGCCTGCCCCCCTCCCCACCGCCTGCCTCTCTGCCTACTTGTGATCTCTGTCTGTCAAATAAATAAATAAAATCTTAAAAAAAAAAAAAAAACAACAGGTTGGATCTGAAATTACCCCAGCAGGAAATGAGCGAAGGAGCACGGTACAACTGGAAGGGAGATGCCCCCTCAAAAAAAAAAAAAAAAAAAGATAGTTCTTCTTTTCATTTTCTAGTTCCCAAGACAAAACGAGAAAATGTCAACAAGTAGTTTTATTCTCATCTCTCATCTCATCTCAATGTTCTGACATTGGTTGAAGTAGTAAAATCAAATGTGAAGTACAGAGCCACCACATCTCCAGGATCCACAGGGCACAGGTTTTCAGGTAGGGCTGGCCTCCCCTCTCCACTTCCCCCACCACCATGAGTCACTCGGAGGGAGGGAGGCAGAGGGAGTGAATCAACATTCTGTGGGCAAAGTGGCACCTAACAGGATTCAGGAGATCGAGGTCAAGCATTGACCTACAAAGAAACTGTTGATGGCAGACGGGGGGACACCGAGGGCCAGAGCCAAGAGAACTGTGGGACAGAGGTGAAGGTGACACAGGGCGTGTGGCAGAGGACCAAGACGTGCAGGTGACACTGGGAAGGGAGGCTGGATGTAAGGAGTCCATGCCTTTGCTTATTGTAGAAAGTCTGCCATGTTAAGAAGTATCCAAATGCGAGAGGAGAGTTTCAGTTCTCTGCTTTCGATATCCTCTCTACGGCCCAAACTTCCAGTCATATCTGGAAACTACTTTGGCTATTTTCCCATGAATGATGGCACAGCCTAGTGTTGGTCCAGAAGCCTATAAAAATTATCCCAGGGAAGTAGACAAGGGACTGTGGGAGAGGATAACACTGTTAAATAGGGATGGGGTGGTTTTAGCCTTAGTCAAGTGCAGAAAAGTTCCCCAGGACCCACCCTGCGATAATGGAAGAGAGAGGCTCCTGTCCTGGAGCTCACTCTCACTCTTCTCTGGCCATGCCCTCCCTTCATGGCCAAAGGGACAAATAGGTGCCCATGACCTCTCTTCTAGATCAGACTCCGGGTACCCAACACCCTGGAATTCCCTTCCCCAATGACCCTGAGCTCTCTTCCAGGGCCTGCACTGGTCTCTTCTGTAGTCCTGGCCTAAGGGTGGACAGAAGAGAGGGAAACCCACTCCTAGACCTGCAGGTGGCCATGGACAGCTGTTGGGGCAGTGGCGAGAAGTGGCGAGAGCTTGTGTGTGCAAGGCTAGGGTTTCCACATGGGCCACGTTCCCCAAGGCCCTACAGTATAAGATGAAGCCGGTGGTGAGAAGAAGAGAGGGTGGCCTGGGAGAGGGGAATTGCTGACATACAACACAAAGTGGTCCAAGAATTCTAAATTTGAGCTTGCCTTCCAATCATGAAAGTATATTTGTAAATATAGAAGGATAGAACGTATTTTGGTGAGCAAGTCATTAGGTTGGTTTATGACTGTTAGATCTATGGCATGTGAGCACCTCCTTGTATTCTCCACTGGGCCCTGTAAATGTTGGAAGTGGGGTGAGCACAGCATGCATTTCAACCCAAGATTGATTATTTATTGCTTTTACGATGACAAGAGTGGTTTGAATTTGGTCAGTAGTGAAGGGTGGTTTCTTTGATACATATTAATTCTTCAGTCTGTCAAAGAGAATGTTGTGCTCTATATCCTAGAGTAATTTTTAACCTCATGTCACTAATTCTTGACAACACCAGAAGAGAGGCTATAGTTTTTAGTGCAAAGGAAAATTGAGGTGTCAGGTTGGATTATGGTTTTAAGAAGTCACTCTAGTGACAGCTGCTCATTTTATTTAAATGTCTAAATGCTTTTTCTTAAGAATCTTTTAAAAAGGACCTTGTGAAGTCTGAGTATTTAGCAAACTAATGATTATTCTGTATTTTGATTTATTTTAGAGGCAGCCCTACAAAATATTTAAACATCTTTTTTTAAAAGATATTTTCTATTTATTTTTTTGAGAGAGAGCGTGAACTAGAGAGCACATGAGCAGGGGCAGAGGGAGAGGAGAAACAGACTCCCCTGCTGATCAGAGAGCCCGATGCGGGGCTCGATCCCAGGACCCTGGGATCATGACCTGAGCCAAAGGCAGATGCTTAACTGACTGAGCCACCCAGGCACCCCTAAACATCTCTAATTTTTAAAAAAATGTTTAGTAGATCTCAAAATTTGCACTGGTTATTACTATAGTAACTATGTTGGGCTGTCATGGTCACTTGACTTAATGCTTTGCAAATCATAAAAATACCACACAGACACCGAAGTCTTGTTAAATGCCTCCTGACACAGTCCAGACTTCTGTTTTATAGTCTGTTTCTAACACTGTTTAAGGCACTTAGTTGCCAAGGAACCCTGTAATCACAGGATCTTGCCTGCGCTCCAGTCCTAGCAGGAATCTTAGGCAACAGCATCCTTGTAAAATGCCAACAACCACAAATACAGATGTGTTCAAAGTGTCTGTACAAAAGGGTAGAATATATTTGACTCATGGGGCGCCTGGGTGGCTCAGTGGGTTAAGCCGCTGCCTTCGGCTCAGGTCATGATCTCAGGGTCCTGGGATCGAGTCCCGCATCGGGCTCTCTGCTCGGCAGGGAGCCTGCTTCCCTCTCTCTCCGCCTGCCTCTCTGTCTACTTGTGATCTCTGTCTGTCAAATAAATAAATAAAATCTTTAAAAAAAAAAAAAAGAATATATTTGACTCTTCTTGGCTCCATCACCATATTGTTGGGGCTTCGTGCATTCCTTGAATGATTTGAAATAGATATTTTATTCCATTGTCTTATTGGCTTGGACACGCAGAGTATGGTGATAAAAGAACATCCTGAAAAGAATACAAGTTCATGCACCGTCCAGATGAGACCCAATAAGGAAAATTCCTTTCCAGTGACAAACATCCACAGCCCAGTACAGAGTCTTTGGAAGATGGGGACAGATCCTCCCTCATTCCTCCCCTTCCAAAGGAGTGCATGGAAACCAGGTAAATCCTTTCAAAAACCCCAGATGTTGTTCAGGCTGCTCTTCCTTGCCCCCCGGGTGCCATGTTGTTTTTATCCTTTCTGCAGCCTCGCTTGGCTGCCAACGGTCTTGCCTCACCAGTGGGACGGCAAGCTGGCATCTACTTCCTGATGGATGGCACTCAGTCACGGCTGTCCCAGCTAGCACAATAGACACTTGGACACACCTTTGACCATGACATTCCTCACGCTGACCCTACCAGCCCTCACTGATTCTACCACCACTGCCTCCCTCTGCTCCCTCACCGTATTAGTTACTTGGAGAAGCTGTAAAAAGCAGGGCCCCCTGGGCTATAGACTCTCCATTGCCCAAGGCAGATCCTTGACATCACTCCTCCCCCTGGAGCAGGATGAGTCAAGGCCACTCTCTACCCTTCTATACACATGGGCACAACAGTTTCATTTATTTCTTCTGATCACCAGGCTACATGTTATCCTCTCCTCCAGGATGATTTTTTAGCATCTTATAAGTCCCTTATCATAAGACTTGTCTGCACCTCCTTATATTTACTTGTCCACAAGCGCAAGGGACTTGGTACAAGGGTGGGGATTGTATTTGTCTTGCAAACTATTATCTTTTCTAGCACCTGGTCGTTTAACTAAACTGCACCTCAAAGGTTAAAGCAAGGCACTTTTCAACACTACAGTGTGTGCCTACTGACCTTCTTTCCCAGGCTTCCCCCCATCTTCCCAGGCCAGCAACCCCAAATTATGATCCAAGAAAAGTCCTTTCTCATCTGGGTCTTAAGGCCCAGCCTGTCAGGCCCCAGGCAGCCCGTTCTGGGCGACCAGGTTGCATGTTAGTCTTGGAGGTTGAGGTTTTAAAAGGACTCAAAATCAGGGGGTGTGACTAGGAGAGGAGGGGGATGTTTCTGTTTGGGTCCCTAAGGGACACAGCATACGCTCCCTGTTGTGGAAGCCGCTTCCTCCAAGGTAAGGGCTTCAGCCTTTAAACTGTGGCCCCAGTGCATCTACTGCCCTGTCTTGGCTGGGTGGGAAAAACGGAGTCAGGAGAGATGGAATGTGGAAATGGAATGAAAGAACAAGACACAGAAGAGGTATGTTTCCAGGTTCATTCTTAACTCTGATTCCAATAAAACCGTAATAAACTAAGCTTTAACTTTATTATCCTCTAAGGAAGGATTATTCTAACTTTCCTTCTGGCATTTGGCACTTGAAGGTGAGGCTACTCAGAACAATTCTTATCTGAGCATAAGGTAGAACTATATGACCACCAAAGAGATACAGATTGTTCCTCATTGCGGGCCACAGCTGCCATTTGCAAAATCATCATGACTGTTTATAAATCACCCTCCTTGACAAAGAACTTTTGTTGTCAAGCTGCCCCCTTCTAATGACCCCAGGCACAGCCTGTCTATGGTTCTTAAAAACCAACAAATAGCACTATTTAAACCTTTTCTTTAGAGGGTAAAGTTTTTCTTTTCTGTTCCAACTTGATGTACTACTATAGTTCTCAAGATGGAAAACAATGATATTTTCTTCCTGACAATTCATTTCAGGATCGTTCACCATTGTGATGACAATAGAGAATATGGATGGGGTTCTACCGTATCAGATGGACAGACAGTGACTCTCAATGTATAATTCAACAAATACTTACAGAATATATAGCTGGACTGATGCCAGGTGGTAAGAATACAAAGTTACATAGAATGGAAGGAGACTTACACTTTGGTCTCCAGGGGCTAGGAGTTTAATGTGGGAAAAGACTCAAGTAAACTGGTAATCACAGCAAGTTTATTTGGCAAATGTTCTGATAGAGCTCTATTTGGGTAGGGAAGAATACTTGTGCTACCAAAAAAGGGCGTGCAATCAGACTGGGGGAGGTGGTGACAGGAAACACTTTTCGAGAGTCACGCTTAAACTGAATCTTGAAGGCCAAGGATGATATGGAAAAGGTGAGGTGTGAAGGAGAGAGCAGAGGCATTCTGAGGAGAGGTCCTCATACACGCAAAGGTCAGAGGTACAGAAGCTCAGTATGCCTTCAGAACTGCAAATATGGCTAGAGAAAAGGGCAGGTTGGGGGATGGTGGGAGGTGGGGCTAAAAAGACGTCTGGAACCAGATCATGAAGGACTAGTAGGTTAAGCTCAGTTTGGAGGACCACAGATTGGTTTAAGCTATCAGTTGTACTGTAAATGCCAAAAAAGACACAGAACATATCTTCCTTGTACATTTCTATATCCTCGGTGCCTGGTACATGGTAGACTATCAACACAAGTGTGTTGAATAATTAAATTATTTAATTAACTAAACCCTATCACCAGGAAGGAAATATATCTTTATCAATGACAAGGGCAATTTTTATTTATAGTAGCATAGAGTTGCTGAGGAAGGAAGAAATAGAGTACAAATTGCAAAAGCTACATTAAAGATAAACCAAATTTTTTTAAAAGATGCACAAAACTGACAAACCTTTAGCCAGACACCAAGAAAAAAAGAGAGAGGACTCAAATAAACAAAATTAGAAATGAAAGAGGGGACATTACAACAGATACCACAGAAATACAAAGGATCATAAGACACTACTCTAAAACAATTATATGCCAACAAATTGGATGACCTATGAGAAATGGATAAATATCCAGCCTATCAAGACTGAATCATGGGGACACCCGGGTGACTCAGTAGGTTAAACATCTGCCTTTGGCACAAGTCATGATCCCAGGGTCCTGACTGAGTGCTGCCCTGGGCCCTTCACTCTGCCTGCCACTCCATCTGCTTGTTCTCTCTCTTTCTCTGACAAATAAATAAATAAAATCTATAAAAGAGAGAGAGAGAGACTGAATCATGAAGAAGTAGGAAATCTGAAGACACGATTGCTAGTTAAGACGTTGAATCAGTAATCAAAAAAATAAAAAACAAAAAACCTCCCAACAAAAGTCCAGAACCCAATGCCTTCATTGGTAAAGTCTACCAAACATTTAATGAAGTATGGATGCCAACCCTTCTCAAACTCTTCCCGAACACTGAAGAAGAGGGAATACTTCAGGACCATTTCACAAGACCAGCAGTCTGACCTGAACCAGTCAGTTGGGAAAAGTTTCTTTCCATCACTGCCAATGAGTCTATCACCTGGGACCTCTCCATCCCCCAAAGAAAGATGAGGTCATCTGCATGATAAGACACCTTGCTTTTCCCCTAGCAAACAGCCTCCTCTGGAACAATCCTTTTCTTGTACTAATAACTTTCTTGCTGCCACCCCCCCATCTATAAGAACCTCCATTGCGTACAACTCCTTGGGGTGCCTCTCTACTTGCTAGATGGGGTGCTGCCCAGGTCATGAGTCACTTAACAAAGCCAATTAGATTGTCAAATGTACTTGTTTGAGTTCCGTTATTTAGCAGAACTGATGACAGGGAGGGCACTGGAAGCAAACTTCCAGCAGCATTTGGGGACAACGAGAAACACAGACATGGTACCTGCAGATTCTCTGAGTCCGCTGTCTTTCTCATAGTTTCAAGGTCTACGCTTCCGCTCCTCTCAGTCTGATCTGTCTTTTGAGACAACTGAGCTCCTGATCTAATTGGCTTTCTTTTAACAGAGTGGGTAAACTTGTGCTGGGGGACAGCTGTGCCCAGAGTCCATTGAGCTGGCATATTTGCCTGGAGCCTAACTGAGAGGGCAGACGGGTCAGCCTAGAGCCACACCCCTAGCCTCTCAGGTCACAGTTCCCTGGGGTGGGGGGGCGGGACCTCAGCCAGATTTCAGGGCACTTGGTGGTGGTGGGCACAGGATCAGGATGCCCTACAGCTGATCGATGAAGGCACGTGTCTGCTTGTCTTGTTTGGTGTAAGTAAGTGGCCATGGCTGGTGGGATCTCAGAGGCCAAAAGGCACACAATCCTTGGGCACGGATGGAGCATTTCAAGGCTGTTAATAGTGCCTGCCACCTCAAGACGACTCCCGTGACAGGATAAATTTGTCATGCAACAAGGGAGATCGACCCTGGGTCACCTGCCGAGCTCAAGAAAACGTCCTTGCCACAAGGTACACTGTAAACTGCACAGTCCCCAATCCCGAGGCACACCCCTTTTAGGTTATTAATTACTTCAGCTCCGAGAAACCCAAAGTCTTAGCTCATGGGATCTTTAAGTTCTAAAGTCAGCACACTGCTCTCCAGCAGGCCTGTTTGTTCTATGTCTAAGCACTTTAGCCCCAGAAGTTAAAAGTATCTAGGAATATAAAAGAAATTATTTTAAAAACCTGGTAAATTAGGGTGGCCATTATACGGACTGTTCTAATTAGATAAGATTGTTCATTAAGAAGGGCGCTTAAAAGACTCTTAAAAGGGGGGGGGCACCCGGGTGGCTCAGTTGGTTAAGGGTCTAATTCTTGATTTCAGCTCCAGTCCTGATCTCAGTGTTCTGAATGGAGGCCTGCATTGGGCTCTGCGCTCTGTGAGGAGTCTGAGAGTCTCAATCTCTCTCTCTCTCGTTCCCTACTCATGCACCCACACCCATGCTCTTGTTCTCTCCCAAATAAATAAATCTTAGAAAAAAAAAAAAAAGCAAGAATAAAGGCTCTTAAATTAAGTAAAGAGAATAGGATGCCCATTTTTTTAAAGAATTTTTTTGTAAGATTTTATTTATTTATTTGACAGGGATCACAAGTAGGCAGAGAGGCAGAGAGAGAGAGAGAGAGAAGCAGGCCCCCCGCCAAGCAGAGAGCTCGATGCGGGGCTCGATCCCAGGACTCTGGGATCACGACCTAAGCTGAAGGCAGAGGCTTTAACCCACTGAGCCACCCAGGCGCCCCTGGGATGCCCATTTTAACTGGTATGCAGAAGCTCCAAAAGACTTCAAGATTCCACAATAGTTTCATTGAAAGATTCGTAACAAAAGGCTAATGAAAGAATTAAAAACATAAGCGGTACCTGGGACGAAAGGCTGTAACTGTGCTGCTCCTCTCTGTCCTTCTCACCTGAGTACTCAGTGGACTTTCTGACTGAATGGCCTTTCCACTTGGAAGAGATGGTTACCTTTGAAAATAAACCCCCCTGAGGTTACAGTGGTCGTCCTCGGGGGTCTTTCAATCCCTTGGTCAAAGGCTAACCTAGGGCCATAGTTAATTTCTTAAACCCAGGGATAGTCCTCAACAGTCGTTTTTAAAAAAGATTTCCGCCTGAGCCCAGCTGAGAAAGGGAAATAAAAATTCATGGGGTTCCTTCCTTTCCAAATCCCAAACCACTGGTTATTGATCCTTTTCTCCTGGTAATAGCTGTTTCCTTCTTGCTCATCTTGTTTCACATTCTGAGAACACAGCTTGGCTTTCCGCCTGCCTTGGTTCTTTCTTTGGCTCTCTTTGGGAGTGGCTCTAGATCTTATAAAAATAGTATCTTTTACACCCTCTTTGAGGATGCTTCTTAGGCCCATGATGTTGTTATATACTGCCAGAAATCTCTACTGTTTGTCCCAGCTAAAACCTAACAAGATATTTTAAAAAGATTTTCAAAATCTGTAATCAAAAATATGGCCAAATTAAAAGCTGATATTCAGAGCCTGATAAAAAAAAAAAAAAATTTGAGGCCTTCTCCCCTAAGTTAAATGTACCCAGAAAAAAAGACTTTCTCATAGGAAGATGGATGTATGAGTCACTTAATATGTTTTAGGCAACAGCCCAATTCTTTGAGAAACTAAAAACAGCTCTGTTTTACAAATCTGGTCTTTATAGGACCAGAGGTATAGTTCCAAAAATAATTCAAAGACCAATCCTCTTTACTAATTCCAAAATCTCCCATATTTATCACAAAGAGCATGTAAGTATTGTAAAACTTCTGTCCTTAAGAGAACAAAAGTCCTTCTAGAAAGAGCATAAGCCACCTAGATCAATAACCTTAATTTATTCCATCTACTAGAAAAACATCAGATTCGACTTCTAAGACTAGTAAATTCTGTACCTATTTCAAGGCATGAATATCAAAACTGAAGGTATCAGGGCACCTGGCTGGCTCAGTGGGTAGAGCATACAATTCTTGATCTCAGGGTTGTAAATTCAAGCCTTACATTGTGCGTAGAGATTACTTAAAAAATAAAATATTTTAATAAATAAATAAATAGAAGCTTTAAAGTCGGCATCTATCTATTCATGTGTGTCTATGTGTTGTAAATGTGTTTCTACCTCGTGATGGTATTGCTAACATTAATTTGTGAAAGAAGTCTATTTAGTTGGTTTGAAGGCAAGTGCTTGTAAGGATTGCGCATTCTAAAACTCAAAGCGATAAAAACTAACGCAAATGCTTTTCAAGTTTGTGTGATCTGGGAAAATATTTTATATAAAAGCTAGTTTGTGATTGATGGTTTCATCAAAATGTTGGGGAGGAAGAATTCCATCCTCCCTTCAAGATTCTTCTAGCTGGACTGAGAATCAAACTAACATGAGGCAGATTAACAGGAGAAAATAAAATTTAATAGTGTGTGTATAAGAAATCCATATAGACATGAAAATTCCAAAAACAGTTAGTCAACAAGATTTATATGAGCTAAAGAGAGGGGTAGTGATCTAAGGATACAAAGGACAGAAAGATCACTAACAAGAAGGCGAAAGGAGGTATTTGGAAAACCCAGGTGCCCTATGAGGCAGATAAATTTCTTAGGTAAAGAGAGATCTTTGTTAATAACTCTCTTAAGCCAAGGGGAGGTAAGGAACTTTGCTGAACTGCTGGGTTTTTTGGTTTTTTTTTTTGTTTTTTTTTTAAAGATTTTATTTATTTATTTGACAGACAGAGATCACAAGCAGGCAGAGAGGCAGGCAGAGAGAGAGGAAGGGAAGCAGGCTCCCCGCTGAGCAGAGAGCCCGATGCGGGGCTCGATCCCAGGACCCTGAGATCATGACCTGAACCAAAGGCAGATGCTTAACCTACTTAGCCACCCAGGCACCCCTAAACTGCTGGGTTTTGACTGCTTTTAATTCGGATTAATCGCAATGTCAAAGTGGTCCATCTTGGGGCTGCCTTCCTTTGGCCCCTACAAAACTAAATATGCCTTTGGAGCTATTGACATGAAATATAAAATTTTTATTCTACCTGAGTTCACTAGTCAAATAAGTTTATGTTATCTTACAAGATGTATCCACAAAAAATAATAGCTTAGACAGACTTTGTCTAATGCTTAATAAAGTTTTTGTAAGTAATCTAAACTTAATTATTAAAAACAAGTAGGTTATGGTTAAGTGGCCAGCTCGGTTTCAGCTCAGGTTGTGATCTCAGGGGTCATGAGATCGAGCTTCCCTTCAGGCTCTGCACTCAGCGTGGAGTCTGCCCAAGTACTCTCTCCCTCTCCCTCTGCCCCTTCCCCCCAACTTGTGTGCTCACGCTCTCTCTCTCTCTCTCTCAAATAAATAAATAAATAAGGCATAAAAAAATAAAAACAAGTAGGTTAAGTTAAAAGTTTAGGTAAATTTTCCAAATAGTGTACGGGCCAAGGGCAAACCACCCCAAGATGGGCCACTTTGGCATAAAGATTATTTTTAGTTAAAAGTAGTGAAAACCCAGCAGATTCAGGAAGAGCCCTTTATCCACCCCCACCCCCATTAACAGCCTGCCTGTACCAGAGAAGGACCAACTAATAGAGAGACCTCTTTATCTAAGAAACTAATCTGCATAGCAGGGCAACCTTTGTTTCCAAACACCTCCTTTCACCTTCCTTCTAATGGTCCTCCTCCCCCTTTGTATCCCCAGACTCCACTCTTCCCTTTAGCTCAAATTGTCCTATTAGCCTCATATTGCTTGACCTTGACATTTCATGTCTATGCAGAGTCTCTGCATGTAGGAAACAAAATTTGATTTTCTCCCATAAATCTGTCTCTTGGATTCTTAGTCCAGGACCTTAAAGGGAAAATAAAATTCCTTCCTCCCCAACAATAGTTTTCCCAAACATTTTTGGTAACTTAAAAACCTTTAAAGTTTTGCTAAGTTAAATAATGAGTTGAATTAAACTCATTAGATATCTAAATCATTTCCAAATAAGACAAAATACTAGAATACTAATGACTAAATATAAGTATATCTACTTTTGGCTTCTTATTGCAGAGAAACTAAAAATATTTAGATATGCTAATGTTACATTAAAATAAATTAAAAAGGCATATGCTTCTGAAAATTTTAAAATGCATCCATAAATTTGCAATTTAAAAAAATGTTGATATGACAGACTGCTCACCATTGCTTAGTTTTCACTAGAAACCAAGATGACTAAGAGTTAAAAATTCTAATTGGTATGTAATGAAAACTACTAAAAATAGTAAGAGAAACATCTTCATATGCCAGAAAATGAGATATGAGATCTGTAAATAATAATAATTTTGCCTTAAAATGAAGCTGGTTTCAAGTGAAAACTAAAGACAACATGAGAATATAGAAAAAATAGAAACTTATTTTAAAAATTTAAATTTTAATGTGCGGTCAAGCTGGCTAAAATTAAAGTCAGTTTTAATATCCAGCTTAAGCTGGTGCAAACGTTAGCTAGGATCCAACTGGAAGTTACTTAAATCAGAGGGCTGAAAGCTATCAGCAGAATGAAGAGGAGGAAGGGACAAAAGCAGGGAAATAATGTGTTTTGTCTTACAAAACCAGCCGTTGCCACCAAGGAGAGGCAAGTTTGTTTCATTTGATAGTCACTTGCTAGGTGTGTCTTGCCTGGTAGCCTCTCATTTGAGCCAGTCTGACCAGGTTTGGAGCTGAGGACCTACGCAGAAGGCCCCCTGAGTTGTCCTAAAGTTACCTTTAGATCATTATAACACAAAGATCTCCTCCTATGGTTGGTTTTCCTGCCATTTTTTGGAAAAAATGACATATGCACTAGCATGTTGACACGCTAGACTTGTACAATGAGCCAAAGTGCCTAAGTGATAGAACGTGGGTGAGTTCCTTAATGTATTTGCCAGCTCCCTGCCCCTTAATACACCGAATAAAGATTTCTGTGCTAACTCCACAGGACAGCACTTTGAGAGCTATCTCCCTGGCTCCTTATTTGTAACAAGTAATAAAGGTTCTTTGCTTCTAATACTCCCTTGGGTTGTGTTCAGTTTAGTACATCCCAAGCAGCAAACTCCTTGCACTCAGTTACACAAAATTAAAATTTGGTCTACTCTCTGTTAAAGGGCAAAGTTTTCTTGGACTTTGGTCTACTTTTGATAAGATTACGTTTCTTTACTTTTTAAATACTAAGTTTTTAACAATCTATGATCCTATTTAGATAAGTGCTTGAAAACATTTTTTGATATTTTTGACAAACTTCCCCAAATCAAATTCTTAAAAAAAAAAAATCTTTTGAACCCGGAGTATTCCAAAAGATTCATTAAGCCAATTAGCCTTATTTAATATGCAAATTACATGGAAAATACTGGTAAAGAAATAAATATTAAGACCTTTTTAGTTATATTTATAAAATTGTAGTACAGGTAGATAAAGTCTATTCTGTTTCTGCAAAAAAACTGTCTTCTCATTGCCAGACTTTTGTTATCCTAATGTCATTGTGACATGGTTACAGTCTGTTTTACAGGAAAAAAATTAATATAGACAAATAATGGTTGTAAATTCAGTAAACAGGATGATGAGAAGTCCAAGTTGGTCACTTGGTTCTTCTAAGCTCCCTGACAAATCTAATTTATTGGTTTTTGCATTCCTTTACCGACCATAGTACATTTAAGATGACTCAAATTATGACTAGACATTAGTGTAGAGACTTCCACAGAATTTTAACAACTGCAACTGAACTTAATTATACTACCACTTAGTATGAGTTTTTAATATGTTCTTGTTATTTTATATGTGTTTTCTGGGTAGGTTAAAGTCACAAGGCTGATGCCCTCACAGTAAAAAAAAAAAAATAATGATAATAAATTTCTTTCGCAATGGGTGGAGCGCTTTCCACTATCTCCAGTGATCAAGACATGCACTTCACTGGATAAATCATAGGAGTCTGAACAGAAATCTTGTGAAAATCTTGAAATTCTACCAGAATGCAACCTTCTACTGATCCCTTGTTGTCTCTGGCTAGTATGACCAGCTACTGTGTCTCTAAGATTTTCTGCTCAAGGCTGTCATCAACAGGTTAAAGAAGACTCATTGGATCCTAATTCAAATGCACCTGTAAGTCAAAGTCTACAGCCTGCTGACTGGTATTCTAAACCATCACCAGAGATGCCATTAAAAGGAAGCCTACCATGTTCTGACGACTGATCTTGCTGCAAAACTGAAAGATACTAGAGACCTCCAAACAAAATTGATGAGGAAGAAGTAACTGACATGGAGGTGGTCTTCTTCTGTCAAGACACTGGATCAAGACTTTATACTTTAAACATAAAACCTTTTCTCTTTCTTTTCCTTTCCTTTACTCTGACACTGGCCTAGAAGGATGGCACCCTCGTCTCCCAGGCCACCACTAAGCAGTGGTAACCTCTTTTATGTCAGGCTAGAAAAAATATCTAACTACGCCTCTAGCTTTTTATGAGCAAAATAAGACTTCTCATTTGTCACTCCCTTAAATTCACTGCTGAATGAAAAAGGACACTTCTTTTGGCAAGTTCCTATTTCCCTGGTTAGGGATAAAGGTAAATGAAACTATCATCAAAAACTCCTTAATTCTTGGCACACCTGGGTGGCTCAGTTCGTTGATTTTGGCTCAGGTCGTGATCTCAGGGTCATGAGACTGAGTCCCACGCTGGGCTCCGTGATCATTGTGAAGTCTGCTTGTCCCTCTTCCTCTGTTCCTCCCCTCACTTAGTCTCTCTCTCTTTCTCTGTCTCTCTCAAATAAATTAACTAATTTTGAAAACCTCCTTAATCCTTAAAATCATTACAAACTACAGCAATAGCAGCCCAACAAAAGTCTTTAGATTCTCTGACCAAAGTTATCCTTGGTAACAGAATATCTCCTGACTATCTTTGAGCTGAGCAAGGAGGTGTCTGTTCTGTGTCCAACATGCCTGGATTAATGCTTCTGGGGAAGTTGAAATCCAATTACATAAGAACAAGCTGCTTGCCTTTAAAAAGAGCCTCCTTCCATGGAGCCTTTCTTTGACTTATTTGATTTTGAATGATTTAGGTCTTAAAGACCATGGCTCTAAAGTGCACTCCAAATATTGGGAATTATCCTCTTATAGTAATCATAATAATTTCCCTGGTGCATTGTCTTCTCTCAAAAGCTTGAAATGCTTGGTTTGCAGTGACGAACCACCAAGCAAGTGATCTCCCTAACACTGGAACATCAAAGGAAAGAAAAAAAATAACCAATTTGAAGAATGTGAGCCAGAAGCCATGACCCATGAGTATCACAGAGGCCAAGTAAAAACCTTATGATCTGTAGATACCACAGAAAGGAGCAACAAAAACTGAACTAGAGCAGTAGCTAAGAGTGGTTTTTATCCCTTAACATTGATCTTATCTCTCAGTTAAACTGAGAGTCTGACCAAAAGGAGGGAGTTATTAAAAAAAAGAAAACTATGAGCCCAAATTGGTGTCACTTAGGCTGAATTCCCAAACTTGGACTTAATACCCAATGTAATTGCAGTTTCAACCTTCTCAGAAATGTGGCCTTAACCGGTCAGTCAGGAAATTTGTCTTTCCATCAGCGCCAATGAGTCTGTCATCTGGGTCCTCTCCATCCCCAAAGAAAGATGAGGTCATCTGCAAGATAAGACACTTTGCTTTTTCCCTAGCTAACAGCCTCCTCTGGAACAATCCTTTTCTTGTGCTAATAACTTTCTTGTCCCCCACCCCCTGTCTATAAGAACCTTCCATTGTGTACAACTCCTTGGGGTGCCTCTCTACTTGCTAGATGGGGTGCTGCCTGGTTCATGAATCATTTCATAAAGCCAATTAGATCTTCAAATTTTTAAAAAAGATTTTATTTATTTATTTGACAGAGACACAGCAAGAGAGGGAACACAAGCAGGGGGAGTGGGAGAGGGAGAAGCAGGCTTCCCCCTGAGCAGGGAGCCTGATGTGGGGCTCCATTCCAGACCCCTGAGAACATGACCTAAGCAGAAGGCAGATGCTTAGCGACTGAGCCACCCAGGTGCCCCTAGATCTTCAAATTTACTTGGTTGGATTTTGTTACTTAGCAGCAGTTAGGCAAGAAAAGAAAAAAAGACATCCGAATTGGAAAGAAAGAAGTAAAACTGTCTCTATTTGTAGATGACATAATATTTTATGTAGAAAACCCTAAAGACTCCATCAAAAAACTGTTAGAACTAATAAATGAATTCAGTGACATTGCAGGATACAAAATTAACATTCAAAAATCAGCTGCATTTCTACACACTAACAATGAACTATTAGGAAGAGAAGTTAAGAAAAAAAAGTCTCGATTGTGATTGCACCAAAAAGAATAAAATACTTAGGAATAAATTTATCCAAAGAGGTAAAAGACCTGCACACAGAAAACTGTAAGAAACTGACGAAAGAAATTAAAGAAGACACAAATAAATGGAAAGGTATTCCATGTTCATGGATTAGAAGGACTAATATTGCTAACATGTCCATGCTAATGACTCCAAGCAGTCTACAGATTCAATGCAATCCCTATCAAGATTCCAATGGCATTTTTCACAGAAATAAAACAAACCATGTTGAAGTTTGCAGGGAGCCACAGAAGACCCTGAACAGCCAACGCAATCTTGAGAAAGGACAACAAAGTTGGAGACACTGAACATCCCACTTCCTGATTTCAAACTATATTATGAAACTACAATAATCAAAATACAACAGTATTATTTGATTTCACTCATAAGCAGAATCTTAAAAAAAAATAAATAAAGAATAAACAAAAAACAGAAACAGACCTGTAAAAATAAAGAAAACTGATGGCTGCTGGAAAGGAAGGGCTGGGCAAAATGGGTGAAAAGGGATGGGAGGTACAGGCCTCCAGTTGTGAATGAATAAGTCATGGGAATGAAAGTTACATCATAAGGAATATAGTCAATGATATTGTGATAGTGTTGGATGGCGACAGATGATAGCTACACTCGTCGTGAGCAAAGCATAGTGTATAAACTTGCCAGATCACTATGTTGTACATCTGAAACTAATGCAACATTAGTGAGTCAATGATACTAAAAAAAAATTAGAAAATAAAATAAGATTTTAAAAAGAGAATAACAATACATTTTCTATGAGACTTCAGAAAACAGTACGGCATTGGCGTAAAACAGATACATAAATCAATGGAACAGAACCAGAAGCCCATATATATGGTCATTTAATCTATGATAAGGGACAGAAGAATATACAAAGGGGAAATGATAGTCTCTCCAACAAATGTTGGTGAAAAAACTGGACAGCCACATGAAGAGGATAAAACTGGACCACTTACACTATACACAAAAATTAACTCAAAATTGATTAAAGATTTGAACATAAGATGTGAAACCATAAAACTCCTATAAAAAAGTATAGCCAATAAGCTCCTTGACATTGTTTTTGGTGACGATATTTTGGATTTGGGACCAAAGCAAAGGCAACAAAAACAAAAACAAAAAACAAAAAACAAAATCAAGTGGGAATACATCAAACCAAAAAGTGCCCAGCAAAGGAAATCTTCAATAAAATGTAAAGTCACCTTATGAAATAGCAGAAGATATTTGCAAATCATATTATCTGTTAAGGGGTTAATATCCAAAATATATAAAGAAATCACACAACTCAGCAGGAAAATAGATAAACAATTTGTTTTAAAAATGGGCAGAGTTTAAAAAAAATAAATAAAATAAAAATGGGCAGAGGAGCTGAATAAACATTTTTCCAAAGACAACCAGATGGCCAACAAGTACATGCAAAGATGCTCAATGTCACTAATCATCAGAGAAATACAAATCAAAACCACAATGAAATACCACTCTACACCTGTTAGAATGGCTATGATCAGACAAGAAATAACACGTGCTGACTAAGATGTAAAGAAAAGGAAACCCTTGTGCACAGCTGGTGGGCACGTAAATTGGTTTAGCCACTATGGAAAACAGTATGGAGGTTTCTCACAAAATTAAAAATAAAACTACCATATAATCCAGTGATTTCACTTCTTTTATTTTAGAAAAAATACTAACTAGAACCTGCACCCCCATGTTTACTGCAGCATTATTTACAATAGCCAAGATATGGAAGCAACCTAAGTGTCCATGGATGGAGGAATGGATAAAGAAGATGGTTTTTTATCTGCAAGGGAATATTACTCACCCACACAAAAGAAGAAAGTCTTGCCATTTGAGACAACATGGATGGAACTTGAGGGCATCATGCTAAGTGAAATAAGTCAAAGAAAAATAAATACCATATGATTTCACTTATATGTAGAATCTAAAAAACAAAACTCAAAGTTATGGATACAGGAACAGAACTAGAAGTGGGGTGCTGGGAGAGGGGGAGTCACCAAATGGATAAAGGGAATCAAAAGGTACAAACTTGCAGTTCTTTCTTTTAAGATTTTATTTATTTATTTAACAGAAAGAGATAGACAGAGAGGGAACACAAGCATGGGAATGCTGGGGAGGGAGAAGCAGGCTCCCTGCTGAGCAGAGAGCCCGATATGAGACTCTATCCCAAGACACCAGGGTCATGACCTGAGCCAAAGGCAGATGCTTAACGACTGAGCCACCCAGATGCCCCCAAAAAACTTTCAGTTCTAAAGTAAATAAGTCTGGGGATATAACATACATACAACATGGAGACTATAGTTAATAATACTGTATTATACATTTGAAAGTTGCTAAGAGAGTAGATTTTAAAGTTCTTGTCACACACACAAAAGATAAATATTTAGTACCTACCACAACTAATATGAAGAGGTTTACATATCATCAAGCAGACCTTAGGAATGCATAGATTTCTGGGGAGTGTAGTCTTTTTCTTTTCTCTTCAGAAACACATCAGAAAATATCTTTGAGGGGCACCTGGGTGGCCCAGTCGGTTAAGCCTCTGCCTTTGGCTCAGGTCATGATCTCAGGGTCCTGGGATCGAGCCCTGCATCAGGCTCTCTGCTCAGCAGGGAGCCTGCTTCCCCCTCTCTCTCTGTCTGCCTCTCTGCCTGTCTGTGATCTCTGTCTGTCAAATAAATAAATAAAATATTTTAAAAAAAAAAGAAAATATCTTTGAAATGTAAAGCACTGTTCAAGCGTCCCTTAGAATTCTAAGTCCATATACCACATCCCATGCAATATCCCTTACTTCTATTTAAAAATTATTCATTATTTATCTGAAATTCAACTTTAAACCAGATGTCCAATATTTCCTCTGGCAGTCATTTTCTGTGCATGCAAGTTTGGGAAATTCTGAGTTAAATAAACTAACACAAGCATCTTTAATGCTGGTCTTCATGGAGCCACTAGTAAGCTCTAGTATATAAAATTTCTCCAGGAGGAAAATGAGGATGCAGTTTTTCTCAAACTTATTTGAACAAACGTGTTTCAATGAATATCCCCAAAAAGCTACTCTGAAGGGTAATTGCTCAATTACCCCTGTAGATTCAGTGTCTTATTCACTAAGAATGTATACAATTTCCTATTAGATTCTAATCAAATCATTTCCCCATGTAATATCATTACATCATTTCTTCCAAGAGAAAGTCTGAAATACCTAGCATGAAACATGGCACCTTCCCAGCATCCCTCTCGGGTTCTCCTCCCCCATGATCCTACCTTGAGTTCCACTCTAGCTTTTGAACATCTCCGCACTCTTTCAAACCACCATGGTCTTTGCACTATTTCCTCTTCCAGAACTGCCCTTCTCTAGCCCCCAACTTCTCACTGAATCCCTTAAAGATGCAAGAAGGAGGATGTTCTTGACTCCCCACTATGCACAGTGAGTCATTCCTTGCGTCCCCTTCACACGACAATTGTCTATTAGTCTTTACTTGCTGTATTATGCATTTACAGGTCTGTATCCCCCAGTGTATAGCCAAATTTGCAAGGACAAAGGTTTATATTACTCATCTTTAGGTCTTCAACTCATGCCATGGTATCTGACACATAGCGGATGCTCAACAAATGATGATGAATTAATGAATGGCCATTGAGTGGGATTTTTAAAAAGAAGATTCAGGGTGTGGTACCTTCTCCTTTTTCTTCAATCCTCTCTCTTCTGATTCTGCAAAAGACCTAGCATGTCATTCAAGAAAATAACCATCTAACAAATAGGTAGCATTTTATAGACATTGACTCAGCATTCTAATACCCTCTCTGAAAAGAATGAGAGGCAATATATTTAGGTAAATGTCTGCAAAAGTAGTACAGTATCTATATGTGGATCCTTGCCCTCCCAATGATTATGATTATGATAAATTATTTAAATCATGTCTTTCTTTAGTTACATGGTAACGTACTCAAAGAAGTTGACTGACATCTAACCTATCTTCCATTCATGGGGTAGTAGTATTCTCACCTTAAGAAGCCAGTAAAGTACAGGGCACCTGGCTGGCTTAGTCAGTAGAGCATGCAACTCTTGATTTTGGGGTTATAGGTTTAAACCCCACACTGGGTGTAGAGCTTACTTAAAAAGAAAATAAAATCTTAAAAAATATATATATATAGGAAAGTGCAAGGAGGTGCATAGTCTTTTGCCTTAGTCTGTTCTTGACTGATTTAACTGTCTTCAACTAATTAGAGACCCTAAGTGCTATGAGAGGTTTATCTGATTCAGGTATCTCTCATAAAATTATGAAGAATTACTTCAAAACTCAGAACTGTATAAATGCAACAAAAAGATTAGTTGAGGATAATGAATTCATACTATGGAATTCATTAACTGCAGACACATAGACTCAAGCCGATGGAATCCTTCTCAACTGGAGTTTACTCTCACACAGTTTTAGTGCCTGGAGATGTAGTTAGGAATGTATTTTCAACAACTAAGACAATTTTATTCCAATATTGAAATGTGTACTAAACATTGTGATTCCCTCTATCAAGGACTCTAAGAAAGAGAGAATTAAAGGCAGAGGAAAGAAAAAGGAAGTAGAGGGAGTGCTCACAGGCACAGGACCTGGAACAGAGTAGAATCACGAACAGTATTTGCTGCTTGGAATTGAACCAACATTTGAGGAACATAAAGATCTGTGTAGTGGAGCAAAGAAAAGCATTTATTTTTTAAAAAATGAAAAGGCTAAAGGGAAGTAAACACGCTATTGGACTTTAGAAATGCACCATTAGGAATGAGAAGTCCGTGATGGTCAAAGGGTCTGAGGACCAATTGATTGACATGAAACCACGAAGGGCAGGGGGGGGCGTTGCTGTGAAGGGGAGGGAGGCGGCTCGGAAATACGGAGCTGACCAGGTCAAGTCAGCTAAGCAAAAGCCACAGCTCTGCTTTGTGTGGGCTTTCAAGTGAGGCTTTATCTCTGAGCCCTTAGGAGGACTCTACAGTAAAAGTTTACTTATTTGAGATAAGCTGTTTTGGATCATAAAACGAGGATGACAGTCACTCAGGGGTGGAAGCCTGTTAAGATACAGAGAAGCCTCGGAGCTCCACCGAGCATCTTCTACTGAGCAAAAGATGATAACGGAAAATAGCTTCACAGACTTCATGGTCCATAAAGGACATGAAGATATCATGAAAAGTGCCCTTATATACTAGGTTGTCTTTATGGTTTTATTCCAGTGACCTCTATGTTAGTAATAGTGACAACTAAGTATTCATATTCCAGGTTTGTTCTCGGGGCTTTACATATCAGTCATGTAATCCTATTAACAAACCCATGGAGTTGGTACTCTTATTATTTTCATTTTATAAACAAGGAAGCTGTTGCACAGAAAGATTGCTTGGCTAGTGAATGGTAGAGTAGCCATTTGACCCTAGTGAGTCTGTCTACATGTGCACACTTACACACCCCAGGGTGGGGTTCTTAACTAACTTCCTTATTTGAATTTAATTCAATATACATTTGTATTGAGCATCTTTTGTACACGGGGCCATTTCCCAGAAGCTTAGGACACAGTGTTGAATAGAGGTCATGGTGACCTCTATAGAGGTTGAATAGAGGCCAAGGTGACAAATGCTATCCTTCCTCCTCAGTGAAGAACGAGGAAGGAATGAAAGTGGTAGGATTAGGGGGACCTGACCTAAGAGTTGTCCAATGCAAACAAATGTATCAGTGGTCATGTCTGTGCTAAGCCACCGTCTGGTATAGAAGTTTCTCACTCTTGTCCAAAGAAGGGAACATGATCCAAGCTGGGTCAATGGAGAGCCCACTTCCCAATCACAGTGACAGTCCAGGAGGTGGGCATCAGAATCCCATCTGGACCCTCTGAGGTCTTTCTTAGCATCTTTCCAACTGAAATCGCTTAGGATGTTGTGTTGAGAAGAGATGAGCTGGGAGATCAGGTGGAGGATATGACATACTCCAGGCACAAGATGGAAGTCATTTTGAAGATCTTGAGAAATAATCAGATTTTGGTTATATTGTGAAGGTAGAGCCCATGAGATGAGTTGGTGGAGGAGAAAATAATGCATGTATTCTTCTTTCTTTAAAGATTTTTATTTATATATTCCAGAAAGGGAGAGAGTGGGGATAGGGGCAGAGGGAGGAGGAGAGAGAGAATCCCAAGCAGACTCCCTGCTGATTACGGAACCCTACACAGGGCTCGATCCCTGGACCCTTAGATCATGACCTGAGCTGAAACCAAGAGCTGGGTACTTAACCGACTGTGCCACCCAGGAACCCACACACATGCATTATTCTATTAAAATAATAATTACTGTGGTGGAGGTTTCCAGCATACAGAAGAACCGTAAGAGAATGTGTGCCTAGGTCTGGCTAACATGTTAAGTTCTCCACTGAAATATAAACTCTATTCATCACTGTGTCCTAAGCTTCTGGGAAATGGCCCGGTATACAAAAGATGCTCAATACAAATGTATATTGAATTAAATTCAGTTGAGGAAGTTCGTAAAGGCTTCATAGAGGAGAATGTTCTTGAGCTGAGACTCAAAGAGTCAAAGAGTTTTCAAGGTGACAAACGGGCCATGGGCTAAATTTATTGACCATCCTTACACTTCTCTCCACCCCCAAATTAAAATGCTCTCTCCTTACATAGTAAAAAGTTGGAGAAGGAGCAGAGGATTTAAATCACAGATCTTTAAAAATGAAGATCTTGGGGCGCCTGGGTGGCTCAGTGGGTTAAAGCCTCTGCCTTCGGCTCAGGTCATGATCCCAGGGTCCTGGGATCGAGCCCCACATCGGGCTCTTTGCTCCATGTGGAGCCTGCTTCCCTCTCTCTCTCTGCCTGCCTCTCTGCCTACTTGTGATCTCTGTCTGTTAAATAAATAAATTTTTTAAAAAAATGAAGATCTTTACATCAGTTAAGTATCCAAGAAAGTACTTAGAGAATATAGGAGACTATATTTTTGACTTCAGGGTTAGGAAGAAGTCCATAAACAAAACCCAAAAGCATAACCATAAAGAAAAAAATGGATTCATCTCATGGGTATATGAAACAAAATAGCATGACATAGAATGGGAAGTTACTTAGACCATAACTAAAAAGCGATCTATAAAGACGTATAATAAATCAATGAGAAAAACCAACTATATATAAAATGAGCACAGGATATGCACCGTTGATATCCAAGAAAGGAATTCTAAATGGCAAAAAAAAAGGAACAGATGCTCTATTATTGGTAATCAGATGCAAATTTGTACAGTAAGCAGATGCCATTTCCTACCCATCAGATAGACAAAAATTAGTTTGGTGGTACCAAGTTTTGGCAACAATGTCCTGATAATGTGTCACAGGCTTTCTGGGGCCCAATTTGGCCGGCTCTCATAAAGTGACACACGTCAGCCCTGTGCTCCAACAATCTTGCTCTTAGTCCTATAACCTAGAGAAATTCCACCAGTATTTGCACAAGGAGACAAGACCCATAAAGTTTACAGGAGGATTAAGAAAAAATGAATTTGAAATACCAAAACATCCAGTAGTTAAATGTATAAGGAAACTATAGAATTCCCATTGACAGGAGTGTAACCGTCTAGATATTCTAAGAAATCATCTTGCTGAAAAACACGCACATACTGGATTAATCATCAAAAATACATTTTCAGTACATTGCTAAATTATGAAATATAAATCCCAGGGCACTCCCTGTCCAAGGAATAAAACGTAGAAGTCCCTGAACCCGGAATGGTATGAGAGTACTGAAGCTGGGGCTTTCCTGGGGGTAAATGCTAATTCCAGAAATGTAAAGCTCTGAGGATCAACAGTCAGAGGCTCAGGGACCAGGATACCAGGCTATGGTCTCCCGAAAGGTAGCTTGAAGACTTCTGAACCTGGGACCCTCACACTAATAAATGCAGGACTTTGAATGGTCCTTGCGCTCTGTGAAAGGGTAGACTAGAAGAAACACTCTCTGCTTAGAGCAAAAGCAAGACAACAAGAAAAGCTATCTACTAAGGACAAAAGAAAAAAACTCCCATTAGAATTTGTATTACTAAGTCTATCTACATGTAGATCTGCGTTTTTAATTTAAATATTTGTTTAGATGCTAAATCACAAGTTGAGGTTCTTAGTACCACCCAAAATCTAACTAAACAGATGCAAACCCTCTCTGGAAGGAAACATCCCCCTATTAGGCTTCCCCAAATTCCCAAGATTAAGTTCTGACAAATATGAGCTCACAATCAAAATGCATGAAACACTTGGAGAAGGAAACCTCACAGACAAGACTTGGTAGGAAAAACAAACAAAAGGCATAGAGTTACCAATGGCTTCCGAGGTTGGAATTTCATGAGATATTGTATTATCTGAGTCTAAAATAACCACATATGGGGCACCTGGGTGGCTCCGGGGGTTAAAGCCTCTGCCTTCCGCTCAGGTCATGATCTCAGGGTCCTGGGATCGAGCCCAGCATCGGGCTCTCCTCAGCAGGGAGCCTGCTTCCTCCCTCTTTCTCTGCCTGCCTCTCTGCCTACTTGTGACCTCTGTCTGTCAAATGAATAAATAAAATCTAAAAAATAAAATAAAATAACCATACACAATGTTTAAAGATGTAAGTGTTGGGATTTTTTTTTTTTTTAAAGATTCCATTTATTTATTTGACAGAGACACAGCCAGAGAGGGAACACAAGCAGGGGGAGTGGGAGAGGGAGAAGCAGGCTTCTCGCCGAGCTGGGAGCCTGATGCAGGGCTCGAACCCAGGATGTTGGGATCATGACTGGAGCTGAAGGCAGACTCCTAACAACTGAGCCACCCAGGTGCCCCAAAATTCGGAATTTTAAAATGTGGAAGGAACAAATACAATTAAACATGCCTAGGGGGGTTTGAAAAAGAACCTCATGGCAATCCTAGAAAAGAAAAGATTAATCATTGAAAGGGGAAACTGAGTAGACATTTAAATAGCAGATAAAGTATAGACAAAAAGACAAGTAACGGGTAGACAGAGCTGAAGAAATTGCCCATAATTTAGTACAGAGTAAAAAGCAGTTGAAAAATATGAAAGGTTAAGAGACATGTATTTTAGAGTAAGAGAGCCTACAGTCTGTGTAATGAGAGTTCTGCAGAAGAGAGTAGAAATAATAGTCTTGTCTCGAAGACATAATAGCTAAGAATTTCCTATAAATGATAACAGGTATACATTCTCACATTTGGGGAGAGGAAAAAAAAACAACCCTTGGACACAGCGTAGTAAGACTTTAGAAAGTCAAAGATAGGAAACATCTAAAAAGCACTCACTGCAGGAGGGAATGCAAACTGGTACAACCACTTTAGGAAACAGTCTGGCATTTTCTTATAGTTAAATATACACTTACTGTAACACCAGCAATCCCATTCCTAGCTATTTATTCAAAAGAAATTAAGATATGAATCTACACAGGCCCTATATGTAAATGCGTAAAGCAGTTTTATAATCACCAAAACTGGAAACAGTCTAAAATGTCTTCCGACAAGTAAACAGATATTGAACTTGAGGTATACCCCACACGATCAAATACTATTTCACAAGACAGGAACAAATTAAAAATACAACAACATGGATAAATTCTTAAAACATTATGCTAAAAGAAAGAAACCAGATTGAAGGACCACATACAGTATGATTCCATTTATATGATATCCAGGAAAGAGCAAAACTATAGGGACAGATCAGTGTTTGCAGGGACTGTGAATGAGGGGAAGAAATTCCATTGCAAAGGTGGACTCTTGGGGATGATGAAAATATTCTATATCTAGATTGTGGTGATGGTTAATGAGTTGTACATATTTGCCAAAATTCATACAACTTTATATATAGTGCATTTATATTATACTATGTTAAACAGAACTTTTTTTTTATGTTTATAGAACTTGAGGAAAACATCCAGAGATAAAAGACAGATCACTGTAAAGGAATTAAAATTATACTGACAGCACACTTCTTAACAACAGGTAAGTCCAGAAGACAGTGGGAAAATATATGCTGAGAGAAAATAACTATCAACCTAGAATTATGTATCAGTCCCTCAAAAAAATTTATATCATTCATACCTCAAGGTAAAATAATTTTCAGATTAAAAGAGAACTAGGTATTAACCTTTAGTGAGCATTGAGAGGGACATGTGAGAAACTCTGCAGACCCACTCTCCAGCCAGAAAAACCATATAGTCAGTTTAAAAAAAAAGAAAACCCAAAAAACTAACCATTTACAGTCTCTAGAAATGGACCCAAGAAGTACAGCAAGTAAAGAAACATGTACTCAAGAAATTCTACTAAAATTCAGTAAGAATAGAGAGAGTCTGTGTTATTTGACCACAGCCTCTTTACCGTATCCCAACTCAACAAGATGGAAACTCCACGCCAGGCTGGTGCCACCAAGAATGTGGGCTTACTCTTGCCCCAGCTCCCAGCCAGAGGTCTGTCCTCCCAGCAGAAGCAGGATGTCAGCATTTTTCCTGCTGCCCCCAGCTACCCGTTACTGAGGCCAAGTTCTAGACAAGGGCTGAGAGGTTTTGAAGGGGAGGAGGTTGGGGGTGGGGTGAGCCTGATGGTGGGTATTAAGAAGGGCACATATTGCATGGAGCACTGGGTGTGGAGCATAAACAATGAATCTTGGAACACTGAAAAAAAGTTAAATTAAAAAAAAAAAAAAGGAATGGCTGAGAAGTGAGGCTCTCTTCTACCCAAACCCCATTTGTGGGGCTGGAGGTTCTCCCTTCCATGTGGCGCTGCTGGTAACACCGAGACCCTGATGGCCCTTGACTCAGCTCTCCAAGTGACAACATGCTAGGACAAGCTAAGAACGCTTGGGGCTACTGTCCCCCCTCTACCACCAAGAATTCAGCTCTCAAAGTGGGGGTGTTGCACAGAGGGAGGTATGCCATTTTTATCCCTTTTATCCGGAGCCAGGCTCAGAGGTTTGCAGAGAAGCGGGCCTAAGACAGATAGCTCCTGATCTCATCCGAAAGATACCGACATCATCTGCAACAGTGTGGAGAAGTTCAAGTCTACAGGCACTCGCAAAAACGGTATAGGTTGTATCGATATGCGATTGTGAGGTGAGTGGTAGGTACATTTGACATAAGGCTAAACTGTAGTCTGGCTGGTTTACCTGAGAGAACTGGAGAAAAAGGCAGGGGGGAGGGGCCTTCCTGGGTCTACAGAAAGTTTCAAGCACTGATTTAGGAAGTATCTTTTCCAAGGAACCCACATTTCATTTGTTTGGTCTACAGGGCAATTTATGTCCCAGGGCACTGTAGGGGGAGGGGAGGCTTAGAGCAATCAGTCAGCAATTAAGAGAATTTAACAACTAGTTATCAGAAAGACAATCACAGAGGGCCCACACCACTGTCATCCGAAAATCTATGGGATGTAGCAAGAGTAGTTCTAAGAGGGAAGTTCAGAGTAATATAGGCCTATCTCAAGAAACAAGAAAATTCTCAGATAAACAAACTAACTTTGTACCTTAAGGAACTAGAAAAAGAAGAACAAAGCCCAACGTTAGTAGAAGGAAGGAAATAACAAAGACCAGAGCAGAAATAAATGAAATAGAGACTAAAAAAAAAAAAAAAAATACAAAGATCAGCAATACCGAGAGCTAATTCTTAGAAAAGATGAAAAAGTCAATAAACCTCTAGCCAGACTCATCAAGAAAAAAAGAGAAAAGAACAAATAAGCAAAATGAGAAATGAAAGAGAAGGAGTTAGAACTGACACTACAGAAATAAGGATCATAAGAGACTGGTACAAACAATTATACGCCAACAAGTCTACATCAACAAACTATTAAAACTAATAAATGAATGAAATAAAGTCAAAGGACACAAAACTAATATACAGAAATTGGTTGTGTTTCTACGCACCAATAACGAGCTATCAGAAAGAGAATTTAAGAAAAGGATCCCATTCACAATTGCATCAAAAAGATTAAACTACCTAGAAATAAATTTAACCAAGGAAGTGAAAGACCTGAAAAAAGATTCTGAAAACTCTAAGATATTACTGAAGAAGATTCAAATAAATAGAAAGATATTCCAAGCTCATGATTTAGAAGCATTAATATTGCTAAAATGCCCATGCTACCCGAAGCATCTTACAGATTCAAGGGAATCTCTATTAAAATACAAATGACATTCTTCACCGAGCTAAATGAAAGAATCTTGAAATTTTTATGGAACCACAAAAGACACTGAATAGCCAAAACAGTCTTGAGAAAGAAGAACAAAGCTGGATGTACCATAATCCCTGATTTCAAACTATATTACAAAGCTATACTAATCAAAACAGATACGTAGATCAATACAATAGAGTATAAAGCCCAGAAATAAACCTATGCATCTATGGTCAATTAATCTATGACAAAGGAGGCAAGAATATACAAAGGGGAAAGACCATTTCTTCAGTAAATATTGGTGGGGAAACTGGACAGCCACATGCAAAAAAATGACATTGAACCACTCACACCATACACAAAAAGAAACCCAAAATGGATTAAAGACTTGAATGTAAGAGCTGAAATATAAAACTCCTAGAAGAAAACATCACCGGTAAGCATTCCAATATCAGTCTTAGCAGTATTTTTTTAGATCAGTCTCCTAGGCAAGGGCAAGACAAGCAAACATAAACAAATGGGACTACAGCAAACCAAAAGCTTTTACACAGAGAAGGTAACAATCCACAAAACAAAAAGGCAACCTGTTGATTGGGACAAGATAACTGCACATCATACATCCAATAAGAAGTTAATGTCCAAAATACATAAAGAATTCACAAAACTTACTATAAAAACAAACAGCCCAATTGGAAAATGGACAGAGAACGTAAGTAGACATTTTTCCAAAGAAGATACACAGATGGACAACAGAAACATAAAAAGTTGCTCACCATTAGGGAAATGCAAATTAAAACCACAATGAGAATTAGCTCACACCTGTCAGAATGGCTATTTGGAAAAGACAAAAAATAAACATCGGTGAGAATAGGGAGCTGAGGGAACATTTGTGCACTGCTGGTGGTAATGCAAACTGGGGCAGCCACTATGGGAAAACAGCATGGAGGTGCCTCAAAAAATTAAAAATAGAACTACCACATGACCCACCAAATCCAGTTCCAGGTATTATTTATAAAAACACAAATTTAAAGAGATATGTGCACCCCTATGTTCCATGCATTCTTTACAATAGCCAAAACATGGAAGCAACCGAAATCTCCATCCACAGAGGGATAAAGATGATCAGCAGATAAAGAAGATTTTGTATATATATACAATGGAATATTACTCAGCCATAAGACAGGATGAAATCTTGCCACTTGCAACAGCACAGATGGACCTAAGGGTATTATGCCAAGTGAAGTAAAGCAGAGACAGATGAATATTGTACGTGGAACATAAAACCAAAGCAAATAGAACAGAACAGAAAGAGACTCATAGATCCAGGAAACAAACCCTTGGCTACCAGAGTAGGGAGGTGTTGGGGGGGGAAGGGGGTTAAAAGGTACAACTTTCAGTTATAAAGTAAGTAAGTCATAGGGATGGAAAGCATAGCATAGGGAATACAGTCAGTAATATTGTAATAACTTCGTATGGTGACAGATGGTAATAGACTTACTGTGGGAATCATTTCATAATGCATAAAATATTGAGTCACTGGGACTTACACCCAAAACTAAAGGGGAATTGTATGTCAATTATACTTCAGTTAAAATAAAATCATCTTATATTTGGCAAAGTTGTCTTTCAAAGTAAAGGATAAATAAAGACGTTACCAGATAAACAAACAATGAGAATATTTGTTGACAACAGGCCTGCTTTGCAAGAAATACTAACGGAAATTTTTCCGGCTGGAAGGAAGTGATTCCAGATGATAATCTGAATTGATGTGAAAAACAAGGAACACTGAGAAAGCTAAATATGTAATTACAAAAGACACTAATAAATGCATTTTTTGTTTTATAAACTTAACTGATGTATAAAGCAATCATCTAAAACAATATTTATATAATACCTTGTCGGGTCTACAGCACATGTAAATGTTATATATTTACCAATAAGAGCACACAAAATGTGAGTGGGAGCAAAGCTGTACTGGACTAAGAAAATGATTGCAGATGGCAACTCCACAAGAACAAATGGAGAGAACCAGAAATCATAACATGCTTTTGAGAGTACAACAAATGCTAAGTAAGCTTAACATACCGAAAGCTATAGATATATACTTGCTCTCTTTGTTACTCTCAGCTTCCTTAAAAGACATAAGATCTATTATTTGATATTTATTACATAAAATATTATATATTATGTAATGTAATAATTATAACAATGTATTCTTTTGTAACATTTATAAATGTAACATGTATAACGACAATGCCGCCAAAAGAGGAAGAAAAGAGAATAGAGCTAAATAGGATTAATGTTTCTATATCTCACGGGAATTAAGTCATGTGAATCTGAAGCTGATTCTGATAAGGTCAGAAGTAATGGTAAACTCTAGAGTAACCACCAAAAAAAAAAGGTAACAAAAAAACAACTCAAAGCAAAGGCAATGCAATGGAGAAAGGACAGTCTTTTCAACAAATGGCATTGAAACGACTGCACATCCACAAACAAACAAAACAAAAGAATCTAGACACAGACCTTGCACCTGTTACAGAAATTTACTCAAAATGGATCACCGACCTAAAGAGTAAAATGCAACTATTAAACTTCTAGAAGATAACAAAGGAGAAAATCTAAGCGACCTTACATTTGGTGATGACTTTTTAGGTATAACATCAAAAGGATGACCTATGAAAGAAAAAGCTAATAAGTTGGGTGAAAGAAGAAATCAAAAGAGAAGGAAGATGGAGATGAATGAAACTGAAGACACAGCAGACGAAAACCTAGGGGACACTGCTAAAGCAGTGCTTAGAGGAAAATTTACTGTTGTAAATGTATATATTAACAAAGAATAAAGATCCTAAATCAATAATCTAACTTTCCACCTTCAGACTAGAAAAAGAAGAGCAAACTAAACCTAAAATAAGTAGCAGGAAGAAAATAATAATGATTAGAGAAGAAATTAACGAAATGGTTAACAGAGAAAGTATAGAGGGGAAAAAAAAGCAAAGGAACAAAAAGCTCGTTCTTTGAAAAGATCAACAAAATTGACAAACATTAAGCTACACTGAAAAAGGAAAAAAGAGGGAAGAATAAAAATAGCAGAATCTGAAATGAAAAAGGGAAACTACTACCAATCTTACAGAAATAGAAAAGAATGATAAAGAAATGCTGTGACTAATTGTATGCCAATAAATTAGATAACTTAGATGAAACGGACAAATTCCTAGCAAGACACAAACTACCAAAACTGACTGGAGAAGAAATAGACAGGGGCGCCTGGGTGGCTCAGTAGGTTAAGTGTTTGCCTTCAGGTCAGGTCATGATCTCAGGGTCCTCAGATCGAGGGTCCTGAGATCGAGTCCTGCACTGGGCTCCTTGCTCAGCAGGAAGTTGGCTTCTCCCTCTGTCCCTCACCCCACTTGTGCACACTCTCTCTTTATCAAATAAATAAATAAAATCTTTAAAAAGAAGAAGAAATAAACAATTTGAATAGACACATAACAAATAAAGAGATTGAATTTATAATTAAAACACTACCAAACATACACAAAAAAGCACAGGCTCAAATGGCTTCACCAACTAAATATATCGAACATTTAAAGAACTAATACCAATTCTTTATATTAGAAAGAAGGAAGGAAGGAAGGAAGGAAGAAGAAAGAAAGAAAGAAAGATTTCCCAATTCATTTTATGAATTCAATATTAACGTGACACCAAAACCAGACAAAACATCACAAAGAAAAACTAAAGACCACTGTGGTGTCATAAACATGAATGTAAAAATCCTCAATAAAATACTAGCAAACTAGATCCAGCAATATACAAAAAGAGTGATACACCATGGTCACATAGAATTTATCCTAGGATTATAAAGGGATTAACATCTAAAAATCAATTAATATAATATACCATACGGGTTGAATAAAAAGAACCACAAGATCATCTTACTAGATGTAGGAAAAGCATACAACAAAATTCAAACACTATAAATAAGAATTTTTTTTTAACTCAATAAATAGGAAGATAAGAGAATTTCCTTTACCTGATAAAGGGCATCTAGGAAAACCTCACAGCTATAATTATATTTAATAATGAAAAACTAGGATCTCCTCTCATGTTCAGGAACAGGACAAGGATGTCTGTCCGCGCCACTTCTATGCAACATTGTATCAGAAATTCTAGCTAGGACAATTAGGCAAGAAAAAGAAAAGGTATCCAGATTTGAAAGGAAGAAATAAAGCTATCTCTTTTTGACAATGGCATGATCTTATATATATAAAATCCTAAAAATGAGTCCAATAAAATTATTAGAACTAATAAATGAGTTCAGTAATGTGCACAATTCATGATCAATATCAAAGATCAACTGTATTTCCATGTTCCTACAATGAATAATCTGAAATTTTAATTAAGAAAACAATTCCAGTTATAACAGCATTGAAAAGAAAACACTCAGGAATAAATTAAACAAAAGAAGTACAATACTAGATACCTGACAACTACAAAACATTGTTGAAAAAAATTTTAAAGATCTAAGTAAATGGAAGAACACCTGATGTTCATGGATCAGAGGACATAATATTGTTAAGATGGCCATACTCCTCAAATTGATCTACAGATTCAAAGCAATTTCTAACAGAATTCCATGTGGCTTGAATTCCTAAGTCAATCCTAAAATTCAAATGGAACTATAAATCTCCCAGAATAGCCAAAACAATCTTGAAAAGAACAACAATGTTGGAAGACTCACACTTCCTGATTTTATAACTTAATACAGAGCAATGATAATCAATACAATTCTTACAACATAAGAACAGACATACAGATCAATAGAATAGAATTGAGCATTCAGAAATAAAACTAGGTGTCTATGGCCAAAGGATTTTCAACAATGGGACCAAGATCATTCAATGGGGAAAGAACAGTCTTTTCAACAAAAGATGCTGGGACTTTTAGAAAGCTACATGCAAAGGAATGAAGTTGAACCTTTATCTCACAACACACATAAAAGTAAACTAGAAATGAAGGGTAGACCTACACGTAAGAGCTATGACTGTAAAATTCTTAGAAAAAAATATGAGTAAATCTTCATAACCTGGGATTTGTCAATGGATTCTTAACCATGACACTGAAAGCATGAGCAACAAAGAAAAAAAGAGATGCATTTGAGTTCATAAAAATTAAAAACATTTGTGTTTTAAAGAACACTGTCAAGAAATTAATAAACAACCCACAAGTGGGAAAAATTATTTGAAAATCATATTATCTGATAGGTGTCATTTATCTACACTATATAAAGAGCACATAAAACTCAACAATAAAAAAAGCAAATAAGCCAATTTTAAAAAATTGGGTGAAGGATCTGAATTGACATTTCTCCAAGGAAGATATACACATGGCCAATCAGTTCATGAAGAAAGGCTCAACATCATTACTCATCAAAGAAATATAAATCAAAACCACAGTGAGATACACTTCACCACCACTAGGATGATTAGAATCCAAAAGTCAGCAACGCATGTTGGTAAAGCTGTATAGAAATTGGAAGCCTCATTCACTGCTGGTGGGAATGTAAAGTGGTGTAGCTACTCTGGAAAATAATCTGGCAGTTTTTCAAATAATTAAATGTAGAGTTACCGTGTGACCCAGTGACTTCATTCCTAAGTGTATACCCAAGAGAAATGAAAATATGCCCACACAAAAATCTGTTCGTAAATGTTTATAGCAGCATTATACATAATAGTCAAAAGGTAGAGAGAACCCAAATGTCAATCAACTGGTGAATGGATATGCAAACTATGGTGTATCTTTAGAATGGAATATTATTTGGTCATAAAACAGAATGAGGTACTGGCATAGCCTATAACATGGATGACCCTTGAAAACATGACGTTAAAGAAGCCAGATACACGATGCCACATACCACGTGATTCCATTCAGACGAAATGTCTAGAATAGTCAAATCCGTAGAGAGGGAAAATAGATTGATGGTTGCCAAGGGCTGAGAGACAAGAATGGGAAGTGTGTTCATTTCATAACAGAGGACCACAAACTGGACGGATGAAAACCACAGAAATGGTTTGCTTTCCCAGTTCTGGAGGCCAGAAGCAGAAATCTAAAGAGCCACACTCCCTCTGAAGGCTCCAGGGAGGCATCCTTCCTTGCCTCTCCCTAGCTTTTGGTGGCTTTGGGCCATCCTGAGCATTAGCATTCCTTGGCTTATGGCTGCCTCATGTAATCTGCCTTCTTTTCTGTTTATCTCTGTGTGTCCTCTCCTTTTCTTAGCAGGGCACTAGTCGTTGGATTTAGGACCCATATTAATTTAGTATGACCTCATCTGAACTACTTATGTGTGTAAAGAATTGTATTTCCAAATAGGGTCCCATTCTGAGGTTCCAGGTAGACATGAATTTTAAGGGAAACCATTCAAGCCACTATAGGGAGTGACTGCTAACAGGTACAAGTTTTCTTTTTGAAAATGCCCTAAGGGGCGCCTGGGTGGCTCAGTGGGTTAAGCCTCTGCCTTCCACTCAGGTCATGATCTCAGGGTGCTGAGATCGAGCCCCACATCGGGCTCTCTGCTCAGCAGGGAGCCTGCTTCCCCTGCCCCTTCTGCCTGCCTCTCTGCCTACTTGTGATCTCTCTCTCTGTCAGATAAATCCATAAAATCTTAAAAAAGAAAAGAAAAGAAAATGCCCTAAAATTGACTGTGGTGATGACTGCGCAGATGTCTGAGTGTACTAAAAACCACTTAATTGTATACTTTAAGTGGGAGAATGCTGCAGCCCATGAATTACATCTCAAAAAGCAAAAATAATTGATTCAACAAACCTCCAGTAAAGGAACTTCTAAAAGATGTGTAGGAAGAAGGAAAATGATCCCAGGAGGAAAATCGGAGGTGTAGGAAGGGACCGTTAACATGAGTTCAAAGTCCCTAAAGATCGGTACTTCATTTTCTTCACTTCTTGAGTCCCTAGACCTATAGTAAGTCTTCAGATTCACGTGTTAGATAAATGGCGATGTGCAAACAAATTGGTAAACAGAGACGTCAATCAAAATAAACATTTTCGTGAAAAAATCATATCAAATTTTTATGGTTTAAAACCACTAAGTGGGTGCCTGGGTGGCTCAGTGGGTTAAAGCCTCTGCCTTCGGCTCAGGTCATGATCTCAGGGTCCTGGGATCGAGCCCCGCATCGGGCTCTCTGCTCCGTGGGGAGCCTGTTTCCCCCCCCCTCTCTGCCTGCCTCTCTGCCTACTTGTGATCTCTGTCTGTCAAATAAATAAATAAAATCTTTAAAAAAAAATAAAATAAAACCACTAAGTAACTGGTTCTGGGAAGATGGCAGAGGAGGAGGGCCCTGAACTCCCCTCATCTCATGGACACATTGAGATAATGGCCACATCAGTGGAACTCACTTTGAAAATGACCCAAAGACTGGCAGCAGAGACTTTCCACACAGTTACTTACAGAGAGGCCACATCAGAAAAGGGGCAGAGATGCAGTTAGGAACTGAATCCCTGGTAAGACTAAGCACAAACATAACCAGAACAAGAAACAAAGAAGAACATGATCTTCTTTGTACATAATGTACATAATGATAAAAGGAACGAGCCAACAAGAGAATATAACAAATGTAACTATTTATGTACCCAACATGGGAGCACCTAACTACAACTACTAACAGACATACTATTAACATACAACTATTAACATACATAAAGGGAGAAATTGATAGTAATACAATAATAGCAAGGGACGTCACCACCCTGCTTAGGACGTCACCACCCCACTTATATCAATGGGTAGATCATTCAGACAGCAAGTCAACAAGGAAACAGGCTTTGAATGACACATTAGACCACATGGACCTAACAGATATATATAAAACACTGCATCCCAAAACAGCAGAATACGCGTTCTTTTCAAGTGTGCATGGAACATTCTCCAGAACAGATCACATATTAGACCACAAAACAAGTCTCAATGAATTCAAAAAGACTGAAATCATATCATGCGTCTTTTCTGACCACAGCAGAATAAAACTAGAAATCAATCACAAGAAAAATTCTGGAAAGAACACAAATACATGGAGACCAAATAACATGGTACTAATTAACGAATGGGTCAACCAAGAAGTAAAAAAGGAAATAAAGAAATATATGGAGACAAATCAAAATGAAAAGACAACGGTCCAAAAATCTTTGAAAGGCAGCAGAAGCAGTTCTAAGAGGGACTTTTATAACAATACAGGCCTATGTCAAGAAGTAAGAAAATCTCAGAAAACAACCTAACCATACACCTAAAGGAGCTAGAAAAGAAGAACAAATAAAACTCAAGGAGAGTAGAAGAAAGGAAATAATAAATGTCAAAGCAGAAACAGATGAAATAGAGACCAAAAAACCACAATAAAACAGATCAATGAAACTAGGAGCTGGTCATTTGAAAAGATCAACAAAATTGGTAAACTTTTAGTCAGATTCATCAAGAAAAAAAAAGAGAGAGAGAGAGAGAGAGAACTCCAATAAATAAATCAGAAATGAAGGAGGAGAAATAACAATCAACACCGCAGAAATACAAAAGATTATAAGAGAATATTATGAAAAATTATAAGCCAACAAATTGGACAGCCTATGAAAAATGGATAAATTCCTCAAAACTATAATCTTCCAAAACTGAAACCAAGAGATATAGAAATTTTGAACAGACCAATTTCCAGTAATGAAATGGAACCAGCAATCAAAAAAACTCCCAACAAACAGAAGTCCTGCACCAGATGGCTTCACAGGTTAATTCTATCAAACATTAAAAGAATTAATACCTATTCTTCTCAAACTAGTCCAAAATACAGAAGAGGAAAGAAAGCTTCCAAATTCATTCCACAAGGCCAGCGTTACTGAAATACTAAAACCAGATAAAGATACTACAAACAAAAGAGAGAGAGAGAGAGAACTACAGGCCAATATCTCTGTTGAATATAGAAGCAAAAAATCCTCAATGAAATATTAGCAAACTGAATTCAACAATACATTAAAAAAAATCATCCACCATGATCAAGTGGGATTTATTCTAGGGAGGCAAACATAGTTCAAAATTCTCCTATCAGTCAACATGATATAGCACATTAATAAGAGAAAGGATAAAAACCATATGATCATATCAATAGGTGCAGAAAAAGCATTTGATAAAGTACAACATCGATTTGTGATAAAAATTCTCAACCAAGTAGGTTTAGAGGGAACAAACCTCAACATAATAAAGGCCACACATGAAAAAAACCACAGCTGACATCATCCTCAGTGGTGAAATACAGAGCTTTTACTTGAGGATCAGGAGCAAGAAAAGGGTGTCCACTCCCACCACTTCTATTCAACATAGTCCTGGAAGTCTTAGCCACAGCAATTAGACAACAGAAAGAAATAAAAGGCATCCAAATAAGAAAGAAAGAAGTAAAACTTTCTGTATCTGCAGAGGACATGATACCCTCTATAGGAAACCCTATAGACTCGACCAAAAAACTACTAGAACCGACAAATGAATTTGGTAAAATCTCAGGATACAAAATCAATAACAGAAATCTGCTGCATTTCTATACACTAATGATTAAGAAGCAGAAGGGGAATTATAAAATAATCCCATTTATAATTCCAGGAAAAATAATAAAATACTTAGAAAGAAACTTAACCAAGGAGGTGAAAGACATGTACTCCGAAAAATATAAAACATTGATGAAAGAAGTTGAAAATGACACAAATAAATGGAAATATACTCCATGCACATGGGTTGGAAAAATAAAAATGTTAAAATGTCCATACTACCCACAGCAATCTATAGATTTAGTGCCTATCAAATACCAACAGTATTCTTCACAGAACTAGGATAAATAATACTAAAATCTGTATGGAACCACAAAAGATTCCAACTAGCCAAAGCAATCTTGAGAAAGAACAAAGCTGGAGGTATTATAATCCCAGATTTCAAGATACACTACAAAGCTGTCATAATCAAAACAATGTGGTATGGGCACAAAAATATACACATAGGTCAAAAAACAGAATAGAGAGCCCAGAAATAAACCCATGCATATATGGTCATTTAACTTATAACAAAGGAACCAAGAATATACAACAGGGGAAAGACAGTCACTTCAGCAAAGGATGTTGAGAAAACTGGACAGCCACATGTGAAGAATGAGACTGGACCACTTTCTTACATGATAGACAAAGGAGAACTCAACATGGATTAAAGACCTATATGTGAATCCTGAAACCATAAAACTCGTAGAAGAAAATACAGGCAGTAATTTCTTTTACATCAACTATAGAAACATTTTTCTAGATATGTCTCCTCAGGCAAGGGAAACAAAAGCAAAATTAAACTAGTGGGACCACCCCAAAATGAAAACCACTAGCAGAACAAAAAGGCAACCTACTGAATGGGAGAATATGTTTGCAAATGACATATCCAAGTGACATAGAACTGATACAACCGAACACCCAAAAAACAAATAATTCAATTTTTAAAAATGGGCAGAAGACACGGATAGACATTTCTGCAAAGAAGACATCCAGAGGGCCAACAGACACGTGACAGATGCTCAATATCACTCATCATCAGGAATCAAAACCACAACATATCACCTCATACCTGTGAGAATGGCTAAAATCAAAAACACAAGAAAAAACAAGTGTTGGCAAGCATGTGGAGAAAAGGGAACCCTCATGCCCTGTTGGTGGGAATGCAAACGGGCACGGCCACTGTGGAAAACAGTGTGGCAGTTCCTCAGAAAGTTAAAAAATAGAACTACTCATGATCCAACAATAGCACTAATGGGTATTTACCCAAAGAATACGAAACCTCTAATTTGAAAAGCTGTATGCACTCTTACCTTTATTGCAGCATTATTTACAAGAGCCAAATTATGTAAAGAGCCCAAATGTCCATCAATAAATGAATGGATAAAGAAGATGTGGTATACATACACAATGGAATATTAATTACTCAGCCCTAAAAGGGAATGAGATCTTGCCATTTGTAACCACAGGTACGGACCTGAAGGGTGTAATGCTAAGTGAAGCCAGTCAGTCAGAGAAAGACAAGTACCATCTGATTTCGCTCAACTGTGGAATTTCAGAAACAAAACAAGTGGAAGAACAAAGAAGAAAAGGGACAAACAAAAAATCAGACTCTAAATTAAGGAACAAATTGTTAGTCACCAGAGGGCAGGTGAATGGGGTGATGGGGGAAATCAGCAAAGGGGATAATCGTGTACTCATGTGGTGAGCGCTGAGCACAGAATTGCCGAATCACTATATCATACACTTGAAACTAATACAGCACGGTATGCTAATTATGCCTCAATAAAATAACAAATAAATAAGCAAGAGAAAACATAGAGTAAGCTGAGAGAGCGTGCGGAGTTGAAGCAATGGAAGGTTTTGGAATTTTTGAGGCACAGGCTGAAGACATTAATTTTGGACTTTGTAAATTAAAAATGCATGAAATTATTTCAGAAGGAATAATTAAGAGATAAAGAGGGTATAATTTCCTAGCTAATTGAGCAAAAACTTGGAAAAAAGAGAAAGGGAAGGTCAATTAATCCAGTAGGATGTTGGAAAGGAGGAAGGTATAGATAACGTGGGACAATTAGGGAGCACTATAAATCAGAGGACAGGGGAAAAAATCCAAATTCATCAGAAACAGATGTAAATAGACAAAATCTTCCATTTAAAGGACAAATTATCACATTAGATGAACACAAATCTAGCTAAATGCTACTTAAAGATATGCATCTAAAACATGAGAACACGGGGAAAAAATGCATATATATAACCAAAACCCAAAATGCATATATTAACCTAAACCCTAGAACCAAATGTGTTTCCAAATTCAGGTTAATTTTAAGAAATTAAATAAGTCATATGTTATATTTTATGTAACACACTCACTGGAGTTTGAAGGCATCACCTCATAATCAAACACAATAACATTTCTGAAAGAAACAAATATTCAGGGGCACCTGGGTGGCTCAGTGGGTTAAAGCCTCTGCCTTCCGCTCAGGCCATAATCCCAGGGTCCTGGGATCAAGCCCCACGTCGGGCTCTCTGCTCCGCAGGGAGCCTGCTTCCTCCTCTCTCTCTGCCTGCCTCTCTGCCTCCTTGTGATCTCTGTCAAATAAATAAATAAAATCTTTAAAAAAAAAAAAAAAAGAAACAAATATTCACACCAAGTAGAATAAGCATAGCTTCACCTCAGCATAGCGCAGATTTTGCTGTCAAATAAATTCTGAGAAAAACTTTGTTTTGGGAGCTTTATGATTTTCAGAACTGCAGATTTGTACTTATAGACTTAAAACCAAGCAAATAGTGGCCCAAAAAAAAACTGGTATACCTGGGGCAATGGCAAACAAACTAGGGTCTAAGAAGACAATATTATTAGGGGTTATCACATAGGGATATTTTTTTAAAGCTTCAATGTACCGGGAAGATATAACAATTCTAAAATTATACACACTTACTGAGATAGCCTCCAAACACAAAGAGAAATTGATAGTACAACAAGAAAAATGTGTTGTACACATCAAATAATTTTCAATTTATTATACCCTGTCTGCCTGTTCAGCATTTTGTGTGTCTTGTCATCCCAACTAGATTAGAATAAATCAGCAGTGAGTGGGTAGACTTCCAAGTGAAAGGCACGAGGTGAAGCCCTTTACCATCATGACCTCCTTTGACCACACAACATGGTGGCTCATGTCCCCTGGTTGCAATAAGGGAGATGAAGTAATTTGCTTAAAGTCATATTGCTAAGTATCAGAGTTTGGATTCAAATTTCATTCTGTTGGACTCCAAAGACCCAGGACCTTTTCGGGGTATCGTGAAATAAGCGTAAGATGTTGTCCCTTGATTTTCTGAAGTTAAAATGGCAGCCATTATATAGGAGAATTAAAATCAAAACAAGGGATCAATACCTACCCTGTGTTGTCATTTTCCAGGAGGCACAGTCTCAAGCAACCACGCATGAGAGACATGCTCCAAAGGTTTACACAATCTTCACCCTCTTGTCTCTCCCCAGATTTTGCCATTTTCTCCCTGACCTTAAGACAGCTTTGAAATGAGGTGAACTCCCAATCCCAAGACATTCTGATATTTCTCAGGCTGACACTCATATTATGCTTTTAACACAAAAATGCAGAGTTGTTCGGGTAAAGGACGAGTTTATAATTTAAAATGTGAAGCCTCGTTCAACTTGTCTCAAATGTTTTTCTGCTCTCAGTCACCAATTACCCTCCATAACATGGAGAAACCAATTATAACTAAAATCGGTCACAGTAACAACAGTTGGCATACAAATATACAGTGAAAAAGTCTAGAAATAAAAACGGCATATTTGCCTTTATGTTTAAAGCACACCAGGGACCGCTCAAGAAGGAAAATCGTGCAGGGTGTACTTCCTTTTAGCAGGGATGTCAGAGAATGATACAGACAAAACTCTGCTGATGGCTCTCCAAGAGCCTTGGAGCGGGACGGAGATGTGCAAACTCGTTATCCACCGCAAGAGGGCGCTCATCCAAAGGGAGTGAAAGGTCATCTTGCCCTAAAAACACACCGGAAGAGTAAATCCCTGTCCAAAGGGGTTAGGAAATACTGTTATAACCCGGGGCTGCTGCCAGAATTGGTAAAAGAAGGATCCCAATTACGATTTCTCCCCCCAATACTACTCTTGTGTTGTCAATCCCATTATCTAGAGTGAATTTTAGAGCCACGGTATACAGAATGGTAAATGGGTCTCGTCTGGTGAAACAGAAACCAAACGAATTGTTCACATAAAACAATCCCAGTAAATGCCAGCATTAAGGGAATCTTATTTTTGGTGGACTTTGCCAAAAACTGGCGGATAAAAGGGATTCGGCCTGCATTTCCCTTTTAGAAAGGAAGGGAGGGGGGAAATGGGGATTTAAACCTCGTCATCCTTATAAAACTGCTGAAGTGGGAAAATTCTGGGTTCAAATTCCAGTTTTATTATCTTTCGAAAGTATGCATGGCAGCTGCCTCAGCCTCTCTGTCTCTCCAGGCCACTGGGACAAGGTTTCTCTTGGAGAACTCATTCCTTCAAATGGCTGCCACTGCAAATCCTGCAGATAGGATCTGTCAACCAAGAATGTGCTGGGTTTCCACGCGCTTCCCAGTGAAGAGGTGGTGTGAGGATTTGCGGGCCCGATTCAGGCTTTGGGCTCAGGCATTTCTGTGATTCAGGCTTTGGGCTCAGGCATGTCTGGCTTCACCTTTTGCAAGCTCTATGTAAACTTGGATTAGTCTTGTAATCTGCCTGAGCCTCTGTGTCCTTATCTGTAAAATGGGACAAAGAATAGGACCCCCCCCCCTCCAAAAGTGACAGTGAGGATTCAGTGTCAAGCATTTGGTAAAGTGCTTTATCCAAGCATATGTCCCATAAACATTCATTATTGTAATTCATTTATTCACAAATATTTATTGAACACCTGTGGTGTGCTGGGTAATTTTCTAGGTGCCTGGGATGCATCCCTGAGCCAAACTGGGAATGATCCCTGCAATTATGGGCTTGCATGCTAGCAACAAAAGACATACAGCAAATAAGGCATTCTAAGTACCTAACATAAGCTAGAAGGCCGGAGATAATAGCACTAGGAAAAAGAAGATAAGAAAGCAAGATATAGAACTTAAGAAAGCCAGTTACAGTTTTAAATGGGGTGGTCAGGTAGGCCTCATTCAGAGGTGGGGCTTAAGTAAAGAATCAGAGAAAGTGTGGGAGATACCATGTGGGGGTGGGGAGAGCATTTGAAGCCAGTGAAACAGCCAGTTCAAAGGCTCTGCAGTAGAAATATGCCTGGCTTGTTCCAGAACAACAAAGGAGCCCAGGGCAGTTGGAAAAGAGAGAAAATCTCCAAACGGAATGACCCATTCTCACACCAAACGACTCGAGGTCCAAAACAAAACCCAGGAGCCTCCTCCTTTCAAGCCTGTCATGTTTCCCCGCTTTATTAATGGTACATTCTTCTGAGATCATAACTTTGTTTATTCCTTCTCTACTTCATTCCTGACATTATATTATTATTACTACTGTTACTATTCATTGTTATTGTTAGTGTCCTTAGATTTATTCTTTCCATCTCTGCTAGAAAGAAACACAGAGACAGACTAAACTTGGCCCTAAGACAGAAAAAGGTATGGTGCCCTTCTTTACAGGTTGGCAAAGTCTGTGCAATTTCACAAAGCTGGGCATTTCTCATTTTTAGGTGCCCCTGCTTTGTCTCTGACTATGTGCTTGATCTGACTGTGGGGTATCTAACACGGCCTCTCCCCTTTCTACATGCTTATCACCCACCTCCTTGTAGGTTAGCTGAATTGTTTCTTAAGAGCCCCCCCCCCCCCCGCCTTCAGTACCTCTCAGCTACAATGTATACAACGCAAAACATTTTGATTGACCTAAGATGGTGCATTCATTAGTCATCTCTCTACTTAAGGACTCTGTAATGACCATTTATTACTTACCAGATAAAGTCTAAATTGCAATGCCTGTCCTCCTAATTATTAACAACTTGAGATCAGAAACCTAGTGTTAAACTTCTGTTGTAGTTCAAGAAATGCTTCACATGGTGAGTGATACATTACTGAACTGATTTGAAGAGAAAAGAACACTGAAAGAAAAGAGAGTGAAATTTACATCATGCCAAGTTCTTCCAGCTCTGGGGCCATATTGATTTTTTTAAGTCAGAGTCCTTGAGGTATAACTAACACACAGTAAGATTTACTCTTTGTAGTGTATAATTCTCTGAGTTTTGATAAATGCATATGGTTATGGAACTACCATCGTAATCAACACACAGAACTGTTAGAGGACTCTGAAACATTCCCTTGTGTACCTTCTAGTCAACCCCTCCCTCCACCCCCAGCAATTATTGATCTGTTTCTTGTCCCTATACTTTTCTCCTTTCCTGCCTGTCACGTAAATGGAATCATTCAGTTAGACGAGCTTTGAGCCCGACTTCTTTCACTTAGCATCCTGTGATTGAAATTCATTCATTTTTGTTGCATGTATCAATAGCATGTTCTTTGGCCACTGCATGGATGGACCAGCTTGTTTATCCCCTTACCGGCTGAAGAACATTCAGATTGTTTCCAATTTGGGGCAAATATGAATAAGGCTGCTACAATCCTTCAAGTATAGGATTTAATGCAAACATCTGTATTCATTTTTCCTCGGATAAAGGCACTGAAGTGGAATTGTTGGAGCATGTGATATGCTCAATTTTTTTTAGTTAATTAATTTATTTGAGAGAGAGAGAGAGAAAGCAAGTGGGGAGGGGCAGAGGGACAGAGAATCTTAACTGGGCTCCATGCCCATTTGCAGACCCCAACCTGGGTCTCATCTCACAATCCTGAGACCATGACCTGAGCTGAAATCAAGAGTTGGATGCTCAACTGACTGAGCCACCCAGGTGCCCTGCTTAGTTTTTAAAGAAGCACCAAACGGTTTTCCAACGTGGCTGTAACCATCTTCCATTCCCACCAGCAGGGTAGGACTGTTCCAGGGTAGGTAGAATCCTCAATAGCACTTGGTATTGTCAGTTTTTTTCTTTTTTATTATTATTTTCTATTATTATTATTTTGTATTATTATTACAATAATACAATATTATTATTAATGATTATTATTAATTAATATTATTATTAATGTTATTAATATTATTACAACAATACAATGGGAACAGGTGTATTTCATGGTGGTTTTAATTGGCATTTCTCTAACGACAATGTTGAGCATCTTTTCATGTGTTTACTTGCAATCTGTATATTGTCCTTGGTGAAATGTCTATTCAAATCGTTCGTCATTTTTTGGGTGGCTGGGTGGCTTCGTCACATAAGCGTCTACTTTGGGCTCAAGTCATGATCTCAGCGTCCTGGGACTCGGCCCCATATCTGGCTCCCTGCTCAGTGCGGAGTCCGCTTCTCCCCTCTCCCTCTTCTCTCTCTGTCAAATAAATAAACAAAATCTTTTTTTAAAAAATCATTTGTCGTTTTTAACTGCTTTGTTCTCTTATTACTGACTTTTGAGAATTCATTATAATTCTGCTTACAAGTCTTCTAACATTTTCTCCTAGTCTGTGGTTTGTCTTTTTAAAATACTCAACACACCATAGAATTCCCATTGTATGCAATCTTATGAGGTTTTGTTTGTTTTATTTTAAGATGTTATTTATTTATTTGCCAGAGAGAGAGAGAGAGAGAGAGAGAGAGCATGCACAAGGAGGGGAAATAGCAGGCAGAGGGAGAAGCAGGCTCCCCCATGAGTGAGGAGCCCAGTGCAGGACTCCATCTCAGAATCCTGGGATCATGACCTGAGTTGAAGGCAGACGCTTAACCGACTGAGCTCCACAGGCATCTCCAATCCTGTGAATTTTAACACAGGCACGGATTCTTGTAACCACCTCCACCAACAGGACACAGAAATCTTCAAGACCCTAAAGAATTTGCTCATGTTCTCCTTTTGGTCAGACCCTCTCCTCGCCCCAACCTCTGGCAACCTATTCTCTGTTCCTATAGTTTTGCCTTTTCCACATCTCGAACAGGTGCAATCTTACAATATATAATCTTTTGAGACTGGCTTCTTTCACTTACTATAATGCTGAACAGTGGTCGATTACATGGATATACCACAGTATATTTACCCATTTGCCCACTAAAGGATATTTAAAGTTGTTTCCAGTTTTGGGCGATAAAAGTTTTGGGAAATAAATGCAATTCTTTTGATGAATAAAGACAAAATATCAGACATTGTTGAAGACAGCAGATTTAAGCAACATTGTTAAATTTCAGAAAGCCGGTGAAGAAGGGTTACGAACAAAGTGGACAGAAAGATCACCATGGGGCCAGCTCAGTTAGGATAATGGTTAATGAGCCCTCAGGGAATGACAGAAACCCAGGGGCATGAGCAGCGTGGTGAACCAGAAAGGCAGCCCAGGTCAACACAGGACCTTGGTTTCCAGTTGAATGCAAGAGAATTACTGGTAACATTATGAAGCTACAATTATATTAAATATTTTACTTACATTTTTATAATTTCTCCTCCCTACTTCTCAGAAAGCATTATAACCAATAAAAACTGATTTGTACCAGAACAGCTAAAACCTAAATGGGAAAAAAAAAAAAAAAAAAAAGCTCAGAAGCCTACTGAGGAAGAGAGCAAGGAAACTATCCAGTGGAGAACTCAAATGACATGCTTTTTTGTTCTCTGAGTTTCCCCTGGATATTCTATGGGTGGGGAGCGGCGAGATAATTTTTATTCTTTTGGTTGTTAGTTGGAAGAAAATCAGTTTTTCAGGAGAGGAAAACTTTTCCTGTTAGTGGGAAAATTCACAGAGAATGCCTGGATGGTGCAGTTGGTTAAGTGTCTGCCCTTGGTTTCAGCCCAGGTCATGACCTCAGGGTCATGAGATCAAGCCCTGTATCAGGCTCTGTGCTCAGCGAGCAGTCTGCTTGGGTTTCTCTGTCTCTCATAAACAAGTTAATCTTTGAAAAAATTTTGTCACATCATTTCTTATATAAAAGACCCATAAAAATACTGAATAACGTCATGAAAACAATAGTTTTGCAAGAGATGCAAATTCTTTATAGGAAATTGTCTTATTTTAAAAAATGATAATAATTGATTAAGACATCTCTCCACCCAGTGTGAGGCTTGAACTCACAACCCTGAGATCAAGAGGCACACACTCTTCTGACTGAGCTGGCCAGGTGCCCCCATAGGAAATTGCCTTGTAATGCATCTGCAGCATCATCTATGGAGCACATAGAAAATTTTGATGAGTTCACGTCCAGTTTCTCAAAGGTGGTCAGTATCACGGGGGTCAAAATCGTCTAGGGCTACTGGACATGCATGCAAGTTCCTAAGCCCTGTCCCAGACCAATGAAATCAAAATGGTGGGCGAGGGGTTTGGGGAAGGCATAGAACAGAGCCCAGGTATCTGGTACAGGAAAGTTCTGGAAGCACTTGTATAGAGGAGTATGGCTGCTCGTAGGCCATGTAAGAATGCAGAAACAGAAATAGAGAGATTTAGGAAGATGAATAATTAACATGTCCTTTAAACAGCTTCTGTGGCTATTAATTGCTTCCAGGGTGCTTTTTGGCAGCCAATTAAGAGCTGAGTTCTTTGGTGAAGTGCCTGGGGAACACACCTTCTCTTTATTGACTGAATCTTTCTAATTTAAATACTTTGAAGTGTGTTAGCCCGCAAAAGAAGCTTCGCCCAGGCTCGGGCTCGTCCCTTCAAAAACTCTTGATAAGCATATTAATAAAGAAAAGATGTTGGGACGCCTGGGTGGCTCAGTTGGTTAAGCAGCTGCCTTCGGCTCAGGTCATGATCCCAGCGTCCTGGGATCGAGTCCCACATCCGGCTCCTTGCTCCGCAGGGAGCCTGCTTCTCCCTCTGCCACTCTGTCTGCCTGTGCTCGCTCGCTCTCTCTCTCTCTCTCTCTCTCTCTGACAAATAAATAAATAAAATCTTTAAAAAAAAAAAAAAAAAAAAAAAAAAAAAAAAGATGTTGATCACGTTTTCCGGTCTATTTGCCCAAACGATCTGCTGGGCGTGCGTTGGCGCTCTGAGTGTTAGTGTCTGCGCTGTCCGTCTCGAATGAGACATAAACACAGACCAGGAGGTCCTTGGCTTGGAAACACCCGTCCCACAGCCCCAGTTTACACGCGCCTGAAAATCATAACCGGCAGTTCCTAAAAATACGCTCAGGTCTGGACTGTGGTCCCACAGTTAGCGGAGGTTACTGAAGTGTTAGACTCTGTTTCCTGAATCTCCTTACTCGTTCTTCAGGAAACCACTAGAGGGTTGGACAATTTTCTCTTGAAAAGCAGCATAAATAGAAGAGGCTAACCAGCGAGGAAGAAGTGGTGGTTTCAAGTCAAATATATATACTGCATTTAGTTTATAATCCTATTTATGCTGAAATCTAACACGGCCCCAGAGGTCTTGATATACATATGCTTCCTGGGAGAAGATACACGTGTATGTATAACAGTCTCCAGGGTCCCTCCCTGTGTCTGGAAGCAAATAGCATTTGTCAGGCCCTTGTGGGCATGTGTGAAGTGCTCGGTGTGTTTACAAAGCCTCTGTAAGAGTTTATATTTTAGGGGAAAGAAATAACACCAGCTTCACGTGGAAAGACATGTTCAAATAACTTGGATTTCTAAAACCCAGCAGTGAAACAGGAAGATACGTTCACTGAAAATGACACGATATGGACCTTTCAATCCATAACATTAAAACCACCGTTGCGCGTCTCAGAACGTACAGAGAAAATCAACGGCCACCACCATTTTTTGCTTTGGAAAAATTAGAAAAATAAAACATGTGAGCATTATAGTTGACTTAATGGTTAGATTAAACTTTCAGTTCTATTAGACCCAGTCCTTCTTGTCTTACGGGCTGAAAATTTCTGGTTGTAAGCTGCTCATTCAATACGACCCGCCCTTTCTTTTCCAGGGCCCCATCTCCAACTCTCAAGGAATGTTATTTCCTAGAGGAACTTTATAGTCTGCGTTTTCACTTCTGCCCTGTATGTGGTATTACATATACATAGAAATATATACTTTCTGATGTTTGCCCCTAAAGAACTCTGGTTTGGCCCATTACCCTAACACTTTGTAGGATTCCTTTTTAATCATGCAGTTGATAGTAGCTGGAAGTTCCCTTAGAGTTCCCTAATTTTTAAACATCAAATCTTTTAGACTCATTCTGGGCCATTTCCTTTTCTAGTCCTTGACTCTTTCTTGAAATGACCCCTTTTAGTTCAGCCAAATGTAAACAAAACTGAATTTTAGCTCTGCTCTTCCAAGGGCCGTGTTTAGACTACGATTTGCTTCAGGCCAAGCCTTTTCAAAGGGAAGATGTTGATCTCTGGAAATCCCTGAAGGTGAAAGATGCCAGGAATCAGGAAGGCAGATTGTAAAATGTATATATTTATCGTCCGTAACTTAGGTTAAAGGAAAAAAATAGATTTAGATGCAAGGAAAATGCATCTAAGCATGGCAGGCCACTTCCATAATTCAAAAAGGCAAAATTGTCTTATAACTCATCGAAGTATTTATTTATACCCCCATCTTATTTCAAAATGGATGTTATTATATGATTCCATTTATGTGAAATGTCTAAAATAAGCGAATGCATTGAGACAGAATGTGGATTGGTAGTTGCCTGGGGCCAGGAGATGGGGGTGGGAAGAAATAGGGAATGGCCGCTAGTGCTTACAGGGTTTCTTTCTGGGGTGATGAAAATGTTCTAAAATTAGATGGTGGTGGTGGTTACGCAACTCTAGATTGTACACTTTAAAAAGGCTGAGTTTTATGGTTATGTGCATAATATCCCAAGAAAGCTGTGACTTTTGAAAACAGATTTACATAGTTCCCTTCCATCAATAAGATGATAAACAACCCAGAAAATGGGCAAATGACGTCTACCAATTATGCAAAAGCTTTTATCAAAATCGATCCAATCCATGTCTCTTTTTTCTGTTATTAGTTTATGAGCTAATTAGAAAGTTTTGCTTCTCTACATGTTTATTAAATGCACTCAAAACCCAGGGGAGGGGAAAAAAAAAGAAAAAGAAAATGGGCTGATGATATGTCCTGGAAACTCAACGAAGGAGGAAACACAATCAGGCAAATACATATGGAAATACACACAGTACGATGAGCGGCTGAGGAAAATGCAAAACAAAACAACAGTGGGACATTTCAGCCCATTCTATCGACAGGCATTATAACAGGTCCCAATGATCACGGAAGGCACGAGTGAGACTCACACAGAGCTGGTGGGGAAGTCATTCAGGTTAGGGAATAAGCCTAGGCTACAGCCCAGTGGTTCCATCCCTCAGCATACTGTCATGCACCAGGGCAAAGACAGACACACAGGGACAGCCATTAGCCTTGTTTGAAACAGGCAAAACTGGGAACAACGCAAATGCCTATCAATAACGGGACCGAGAATTAAACTCTAGTGCATATATACAATGGGATAGGCTATGGCACCAAATAAATACATTTGATTCACGAGGAGAAAAACATATTCACAAAACACATGCCATAGGATTTTTCTTAAGGAAGGAAGACTAGGAAAATTAAGATTCTGCTGAGGGTTTTATGCATAGAATGAGGTCTGGCCCACTTGCTACCACTGGGTCACATTTGGCTCTTAATGTTTAGACACCAGTGCAAAGATGAAAATCTGATCAATGACAGAATTGGACTGTGACGTAAAAACCTACAACTAGTCCCGACACTAAGCTATTCACAAATGACATATTAGATAAAGGGCTAGTATCCAAAATCTATAAAGAACTGATCAAACTCAACACCCAAAGAACAAGTAATCCAATCAAGAAATAGGTAGAAGACGTGAACAGGCATTTCTGCAAAGAAGACATCCAGATGGCCAACAGACACGTGAAAAAGTGCTCCACATCACTCAGCATCAGGGAAATACAAAATCAAAACCACAGTGAGATACCACCTCACACCAGTCAGAATGGCTAAAGTTAACCAGTCAGGAAATGACAGGTGTTGGCGAGGATGCGGAGAAAGGGGAACCCTCCTACACTGCTGGTGGGAATGCAAGCTGGTGCAGCCACTCTGGAAAACAGTATGGAGGTTCCTCAAAAAGTTGAAAATAGAGCTACCCTCAAAAAGTTTCAATATAGCTGAAAATAGAGTGTGATTTCTATCAGCAATCACACTACTTGGTATTTACCCTAAAGATACAAATATAGTGATCAGAAGGGGCATGTGCACCCCAATGTTTATAGCAGCAATGTCCACAATAGCCAAACTATGGAAAGAGCCCAGATGTCCATCAGCAGATGAATGGATAAAGAAGATGTGGTATATAAATACAATGGAATACTATGCAGCCATCAAAAAGCCCAAAATCTTGCCATTTGCAACAATGTGGATGAAACTAGAGGGTATTATGCTAAGCGAAATAAGTCAGTCAGAGAAAGACAATTATCATATGATCTCTCTGATACGAGGAATTTGAGAAGCAAGACAGAGGATCATAGGAAAAGGAGGGAAAAATGAAATAAGATGAAGCCAGAAAGGGAGACAAACCATAAAAGACTCTTAATCTCAGGAAACAAACTGAGGGTTCCTGGGGGTGGGAGGAGGGTTGGGTGGCTGGGTGATGGACATTGGGGAGGGTATGTGCTATGGTGAGTGCTGTGAATTGTGTAAGACTGATGAATCACAAACCTGTACCCCTGAAACAAATAATAGATTATATGCTATTTTTTTAAATATGCAAAAAAATATTCATTTTTGAGGGGCACTTGAGTGGCTCAGTCGGTTGGGCATCTGCCTTCAGCTTGGGTCATGATCCCAGGATCCTGGAATGGAGTCCCACATCGGGTTCCCTGCTCAGTGGGGAGTCTGCTTCTCCCTCTCCCCCTGCTCATTCTCTCTAATAAATGAATACAATTTTTTTTTTTTTAAGAAGATTCAATTTTGAGAGCGGGGGATTAAAACAAGAGGGCCAGCTGCTCGGTCAGCACAGTGTTCAACATTTTTAAACTTGAATGCCTCTGGTGGGACATATACTCCTTACAATGGTCCCATTGAGTAGAACCATGAGAATGTTCCATATCTGACCTGTGCAGTGGAGTAGCCAACAAATGTGGGGCTGCCCACTGATTACTTGAAATGGGGCTAGTCTGGTGAAGGAACTGACTTTAAATTTTATTTCATCTTAATTAATTTTCATTTAAATAGTCATGCATGGCTAGTGGTGGCCCCATTGCACAGAACTCTAGAAGAGGAGGTCTGGAAAGCCACGGGTCCCCCACCCCCATTCTCTACGTGACTATACCTTCACCCTCAGCACCACCCAATCTGGGGTATCAGGCCTCTGGAGGTGTTTTCATTTGTAAGTCATGCTTCAATGCACTGTGTCTCAAGAAATGGACAGGTTGTCATTTTATTGTGTGTCCGCATTTGTTCATTTACTCAATAAACACTCTACCTGGAGGTATTAGGTCTGTATCAGACCCAGAATGTAGCTCCTCTAGGGCAACACGGAGCATGACAGGAGGACAGCACTGTATGGACAGGCCATCCACATGGTGAGGAAAGTAAGGCCCTTAGGGAGCTCACAGGGTGGTGGCATTAAGAAACTAACCATGAACTTGGTGGGAAGAGAAGCTCCCCAAAAGGGAGAACTAAGAAGTACAAGTCAGCTGGGGCTTGGGGGCAATTTTTTTTTTCCTAAGGAGTTTATTTATTTATTTGAGAAAGAGACAGAATATAAGCAGAGGGGAGGGGGGAGGGAGAAGCAGAGTCCCCGCTGAGCAGGGAACCCAACGCAGGACTTGATCCCATGATCCCGGGATCATGAGCCCAGGCAAAGGCAGATGCGTAACCAACCAAGCCACCACCCCCTTATTCTTTTAAGATTTTATTTATTTGAGACAGAAAGAGACAGAGAGAGCAGGGGACAATTCTCTGAAGAGGAAAGAGTGTGGCCTATTCTGGGGATTTGAAGAAATTCACTAGAATTTAGAACGAGGTGGCGGTGACTGTGAAAGATGGCCCAAGATGAGATCGTATGGAATGTCTGAACTGCGTCCACCTGACTTTGGACTTTGTCCTGATGGCAGAAGGAAACCACTGAAAAATGTTAAGCAGAGCTACAGAGGTTCCTGCCATATCCACCATTCGAAATAGACCCACGGGGATTAGCCCGTGACCGTGCAATTCCATTTCTGGGCATTGACCCCCAAGAATGGAAAGAAGCACAGCAACTTGAAGAGATACTGGTCCCCCCATGTTCACAGCACCGTTATTCATGAGAGCCAAAAGGTGGAAACAACCCGAGTGTCCACCAATGTTTGAACGGATTAATAAAAGGTATAGTCCAATGGGGGAATATTACTCAGCCTTAAAGCCTGACACAGGCTACCACATGGATGAAACTTGAAGACATTATTGCTCAGCGAATGAGTCAGAGACAAGAAGACAAAAATATGATTTTGCTTATGAGATACCTAGAATGGTCCAATTCATAGGGACTCAGAGTAGGATGCTGGGGGGCGGAAGGGGTTGGTAGTTGGTGTTTAATGGGGATTCATGAGTAACGGGTCCTTAATGAGCTCCAGTTTGAGAAGATGCAAAGGGTCTGGACCTGGATGGTGGTGGTGCTCAGCAGTGTGAATGTATGTAATGCCCCCCAACTGTACACTTAGAAGTGGTTAAAATAGTAAATTTTATGGGGCGCCTGGGTGGCTCAGGTGGTTAAGCAGCTGCCTTCAGCTCAGGTCAGGATCCCAGGGTCCTGGGATCCAGTCTCGCATCGGGCTCCCTGCTCAGAGGGGAGTCTGCTTCTCACTCTGCCTCCCTCTCCCCCTGCTTGTGCTCGCTCTCGCTCGCTCTCTCTCTGACAAATAAATAAATAAAATCTTTTTAAAAAATGAAGAACTTAAATGTGCATGTGCAATGCTGCCGATTAATTTCAGACTCATACGTTTTACTCAGCTGAGGTGGTCATGTTTTTAAAACTGTGTATGGAAGGCAGGAAAGTCTTTAGAAAACTATTATTATTGTTATTATTATTATTATTTAATTTATTTGTCAGAGAGAGCACAAGCAGGGGGAGCAGCTGGCAGAAGGAGAGCAGGCTCCCTGCTGAGCAGGGAGACCAATGCAGGACTCGATCCCAGAACTCTGGAATCATAACCTAAGCCAAAGGCAGATGCTTAACCAACTAAGCCATGCAGATGCCCCTAAAAAACTATTCTTATTTTATTTTATTTTATTTTTTTATAATTTTAAAATTTTTTAATAAACATATAATGTATTATTAGCCCCAGGGGTACGGGTCTGTGAATCGCCAGGTTTACACACTTCACAGTACTCACGATAGCACATACCCTCCCCAATGTCCATAACCCCACCACTCTCTTCCTACTCCCCTCCCCCAGGCAAGCCTCAGTTTTGTTTTGTGAGATTAAGAGTCTCTTATGGTAAAAAAATATTTTTAAAAAGTAAAATAATGCTACTTTTTTTCCCTTTTCTTGTGTCACTGTAACTGGGTCAATTTTAATGGATGCTATCCAAACCTTAAGCCATATATTCTGTAATCCATCTAATTTAATAATTAATTAATTGCTCAGCCTTTATGGGAACATCATTTCCCTTTATAGTTACAAGAGATCTCTTCATCCCGCTTCATCATTTCACCTATGGGGACATAAAATCCCACAGACATCACTGACGTGCCTAAGGTCACACCGCAGGACAGCGGCAGAATCAGAACTAGACAGATTCCTCTACATCTGCATAAGTAGTTCATAATTACGCGCAATTGTTTTGATTTCTGTTTTTGGTCTATCCTTGGAAGGACTCCTTCAAAATCGCTCATCGTGGAAAGACAAATACCATATGATTTGAGGCATATGCGGAATTTAAGAAACAAAACAAATGAACAAAGGAAAAAAGAGACCAAAAACCAGACTCTTAACAGAGTCTTAACAGAGAACACACGGATGGTCACCAGCAAGGAGCTGGGTGGGCAGATGGGTGAAGTAGGTTGAGGGGGTTAAGAGGACACTTATCAGGAGGAACACTGAGTCATGCCAAGAATTTATGAATCACTATATTGTACGCCTGAAACTAATATAATATTGTATGTTAACTACACCAGAATAAAATAGAAATACATACACAACATACATACATATATACATAAATTCAGTGGCGGCCCTTTAACAAAGCCATCTGGGTATCTTGCCGGTACACTCTACTCCACCCAGTGAAGCTATTGTCAGATACTGAGTTTTCTCTCTTTTTTCCATCTCAGCACAGTTTATCTCTCATTTGAATATTTAAGGAACTGCTTGGGAATAAAGATCTGACATCCAAGAATTCACAATCCTAAAACCTATGACCACTGGTGCCTCAAGATTGAAGGTCCAGGCTCTGATACCACGCACAGACTTCTCTTGGATGAGTTTCCTATTTCATGGAAAACTATTATTAGGTGGTGTCCGTAAAGACCAAAATTTAACGACCAATTCCTACAGTGAAAATCTTACATTAGAGGCAGAATAAAGGATCACCTCACTGGTGATAGTCAACCAGCCAGGGCTGCTGGTTTTTCTCACCATCCCAGAAACTAATTCTGGTGGATTCGCAGAATGGCTACTCCCAACCCTTCCCAGTGTCTTCTTCTTGTCCCCCTCCTGCTAGACATCCTTCCCTGCAGCCTGGTTCAGACCCAAGAGACATAAGCAGAAGTCTCCCCAGGCAGCTGCTTGAAAGCTGGCATACCCCTCTTCGCGTTCTCCTCTCCCGCTAATGGGAAGGACGCCGCAAGATGGCAGTTACCTTGCATTTATGAAGGAAAAAGCCAAGGGCACCACAGGGGGCAGGCACTGCCATTGTATGACCTCTGAACCAAATCCGCCAACTCCACATTTCTTATTGGGTGAGAAAATTATTCTCTTTTTGTTTAAACCATTATAGATGTATCGTCTGTTTCCCACATCTAAATGCAATTGTAACCATAACTCAAGTTAAAAGGGTTGGGGGATGGGATGAGATCTATCAGAATCTTTGTGGGTGGGAGCCAGTTATATACATAATTTATATATTTATATATTATATATATATATAATATCCATGGGTAGAGTCTAGTTTTATATATACAATTTATATATTTTATATATATATATATATAATATTTATGGATGGGGCCAGTTTATATAGATATAAAATCATCTTCAACACCTTCTCTTCCAATTAGGAACTACTCGTATAAGGTTTTCTTAATCAGTTCAGTTTTTATACAGTGACAATCAACTATGAAAAAAAAAACAACAACCCTAATACATTCATGATAAAAACCTTCAACAAAGTAGGTTTAGAGGGAACATGCCTCAACATAATAAATGCTGTACATGGAAAACCCACAGCCAACATCATATTCAATGGGGAAAATATTTCCCTCTAAGGTCAGGAAAGAACTAGGATGTCTGCTCTCACCACTTTTGTTCAACGTAGTTTTGAAAGTCCTAGCCGCAGTAATCAGACAAGAGAGAGAAGAGGCACCAAAGTAGTAAGAAGTAAGATTTTCAGTATTTGCAGATGACATGATACTGTATACAGAAGACCCTAAAGACTCCACCAAAAAAACCTATTAGAATGCATAAATGAATTCAAAAAAGTTTCAGGATACAAAATCAATATACAGAAATCTGTTGCATTTCTATAAACTAACAATGAAGTAACAGAAAGAGAAATTAAGAAAAATAATCTCACTCATAACTGCACCAAAAAAAAAAAAAATACCTAGAAAGAAACTTAACCAAGGAGGTGACAGACCTGTACTCTGAAAACTATAAAACATTGGTTTAAAAAATTGAAGATGACACAAAGAAATGGAAAGAGATTCCATGGTCATGGGCTGGAAGAACAAATATCGTTAAAACCCAAAGCCATCTACACGTTTAATACAATCCCTATCAAAATACCAAGAGGATTCTTCACAGAGCTAGAACAAATAATCTTAAAATTTGTATGGAACCACTAAAGACCCCAAACAGCCAAAGCAATCCTGAAAAAGAAGAACAAAGCTGGAGGTATCACAATCCCAGATATCAAGATACAGCCAGGGTCATCAAAACAGTATGGCATTGACACAAAAATTGACTCACAGATCAATGGAACAGAGTAGGAAACCCAGAAATGAACCCACAGGTATATGGTCAATTAAGCTCTGACAAAGCAGGGAAGAATATGCAATGGAAAAAAGACAGCCTCTTCAACAAATGGTGCTGGGAAAACTGGACAGCAACATGCAGAAGAATGAAACTGGACCATTTCCTTACACCACACACAAAACGAGACTCAAAACGGATGACAGACCTCAATGTGAGACCTGAAACCATAAAAATCCTACAAAAGAACGTGGGCAGTAACTTCTTTGACCCTAGCTGTAGCAACATTTTTTTCTAGATATGTCACAGGAGGCAGGGGAATTAAAAGCAAAAATAAACTATTGGGATTACATCAGGATAAAAAGCTTCTGAACAGTGAAGGAAACCATCAACAAAACTGAAAGGCAACTGACAGGAAGGGGGAAGATATTTGCAAATAGCATATCTGATGAAGGGTTACTATCCAAAATATATAAAGAAATCATAAAACTCAATACCCCAAAATTAAATAATCCAATTTAAAAATGGGCATCAGACATGAATAGATGTCCAGATGGCCAAAACATCTGAAAAGATGTTCAACATCACTCATCATCAGGGAAATGCAAATCAAAACTATAATAAGTTTTCTCCTCACACCTGTCAGAATGGCTAAAATCAAAAACACAGTTAACAAATGTTGGCGAGAATGTGGAGGAAAAGGTAGCCTCTTGCACTGGTGGTGGGAACGCAAGCTGGGGCAGTCACTCTGGAAAACAGTATGGAGGTTCCTCAAACAGTTAAAAATAGAGCTACCCTGATCCAGCAATCACTATTAGGAATTTACCCAAAAAACATGAAAACACTAATTCAAAGGGATACATGCACCTCTACATTTATAGCAGCATTATTTGCAATGGTCAAATACGGAAGCAGCCCAAGTGTCCATAGATAGACGAATGGATAAAGAATGGAATAGTACTTAGCCATAAAAAAGGATGACATCTTGCCATTTGCAACAACATGAATGGATCTAGAGAGTATAACGCTAAACAAAATGTCTGTCAGAGAACGACAAATACCATATAATCTCACTTATACGTGGAATTTAAGAAACAAAAGGACAGAGACAAACCAAGAAACAGACTCTTAACTCTAGAGCCCACACTGGTGGTCACCAGAGGGGAGGAGGGTGGAGGATGGGGGAAACAGGCAATGGGAATTAAGAGTATACTTACTACCATGAGCCCTGAGTCATGTATAGAATTGCTGTATAGAATCATGTATAGAATATATAGAATGCATAGAATCACTCTATTGTACACCTGAATCTAACATAACACTGTATGTTAACTATACTGGAATTTAAGAGAAAAAAAAAAGATTGACATCAAAACAAAAAAAAAAAAAAAAAGGAAAAAAACCCTAGAACTTTGGTATACAAAGACCACTTCCATCCACATGAAAACTTTTCTAATTTGATAAGCTCCGAATATCACCCAAAGATGACAGAAACTCTCCTAGGGGCCCTAAATCCTACAAAGCATTAGAGACACTCGTGGAGAATTGGTACAGCTCTCTAGGGCTGCTCCCCCGTACTGAGGAGATTAGGGGAAATCTGCTTAGTCCAGCCAGGACTTGGGCTCTGCTCCTGTCCTCACATGACCCTGGAACACCCCCTCGGCCCTGCGGTCTGGAAAGGTCTCGGCTGACTAAGCCGAGTGCAGGCCCTGGGCTCAGTTGCTGTTAGCGCCCTGGTCACATCCCTGTAAACCATCTGCTGGCTCTGCCTGTCTCCATCATTCTGCAGAGATCACGGTCCAGTCTGTGCCACCACACAGAGGGCAAAGCTCCCCCCGAGCGACAGTGTGAATCAATTCAGAAGTCAAGGTCTTGCTGACAATGGGTCGTTTCTTAGACGCTTCGTGGTTTTCCTCCCGGTCTTACAAATAAAACAGATAGCAGGCCTCTGAAACCCGGAGGCACTCCCTCGTTTCCCTAGCTTTGCGGGAGACAGCACTGCACATGTGCGAACAGTATTTTGCCCAGGAAACGCTATGAAACAGGTGACGCTGGCTTTCCCTGGCTCTGTTAGAACACCCCTTAGCACCCTCGGAGCTTCCTCTTCTCCCAGCCGCCACCTGGTGACGCTCTGCCCACCCAGAACCACCTTCAGAAAGTCTCTACGCTCGAACCCCCAGCCAAGCGATCGTTTCCACACTGGGGAAAGCAGCGCCTGGTGAAGAAGCTAGGCTAGACTTCAGGTCTTATACTGTCTGGGCACTGGTCCTTCAATAACCAACCCAAAACAATGAGGCTGGTGCCACTCTTTCAAGCTCCAGGGACAGGCTGCCGGCAGGCAGTTTGTGGCAACATCAACCCCAGCATGCCGAGAACCCAGCCTGCCTCTTTTTTTCAAGATTTTATTTATTTGACAGACAGAGATCACAAGTAGGCAGAGAGGCAGGCAGAGAGAGAGGTGGAAGCAGGCTCCCCGCTGAGCAAAGAGCCAGATTCAGGGCTCGATCCCAGGACCCTGAGATCATGACCTGAGCGGAAGGCAGAGGCTTTAACCCACTGAGCCACCCAGGCGCCCCCAGTCTGCCTCTTTGCGGGAGCCTCTGCATTCTTGCTCATGGGAGACATTTTTTTATTTCTCTGGTACTTGAAAATAACCAAAGAAAACAACCTGTACATGTTTAATTTGTCCTCTTTCTACTACCTATTTCTTAAATCATGTCTTCTATTTTGTTAATCATGTAAGTCAGAAAATGGCGTCAATGTTCTCCGTGGCAGAAAACCTAGAAGCTTGCTAAACCCGCTGACTTCTACCATACCCCTCTAAGCACCCACAGGCAAACCCTTTTGTTAAAAACGAGCCAGGAAAGCAGTCCATTGGGTCACTTTCCTTCAGATCAGTGGCTCTCTCCCGTGGTCACTCAGGGTCATCCAGCTGGTCTCTCAGAGCATGAATTTTCTCTACTATGACCTAGTCTCTATTTTTGTCTCATGAATGAATTTCTTTGTTTCTTCGTCTCATACAAACGAAAGGACACCTGGTTCTTTCCTCATTGAATGCATCATTAGATCCCCCACCAATTCTGCAGATTATTTTTTTCAGTGGTACGTGGGAGCTGGCAGAATTAGCAATCTGTTGAGTATCTGTCCTGTTGCAGTGCCGACAATGACAACAGCAACGTTTTGAGTACTCAGGACCGATGCCATAACGAATTCCAAAAAGTCCTTAGAATCACGATCCCCTCATACCTTCTGCTAGACCTTTCTGGTCCTTTAAAATCACGGGGAAGTGTATTCCAAGTAATTTAAGAAAATAAACTTTACACCTTTGCAAAAATAGCCTGTTGGGAATTACTGGTGTCAATTTCCAACCCCCCACGGGACTGCCAGGTGTGAATTTCACCTGCGCTTGTTAGTGCCCTGGGGCTTGATTCAGGGCAGTCTGGAAAGTAAACAGGACACTTGCAGAAATATAATTAGAAGGGGACCCCCTCGCCCCACAAGTATTTTTTCTATTTCTTGCTCACTCTCTGTAGAACGGACTCCCAGCCTAAAAAAAAAAAAAAAATACTGCCTCTTCGAAGGTGCCTAACAAGGAATGGGTAAATGCGCTCTTGTCTGTGCTACAAAGCAAGCCCATGCTGTTTGTTCTTATGGGACACAAGCAAACCAACATGGAAACAAAAGGCATTACCAGACCTAGGAAGTCGTGGATGAAAGATTGCATCTCAGAGGCTCTTCTGTCACGTGATGGCAGGTGCGCAAACACTTCAGCCCTGCTGTGTGCCCTTCTCCAACCCCCGCCCCCACCAGGTGCTTTCCTGGTGAGGCTCCGGAGGAGGCCTCTACCCTCCCAGGTGTGAAACAAGCACAATGATAACCTCACACATCAGGTGTGCCAGGGAGGACTGGCCCCACAGCCATGTCTCTATGTCTGTCATGTCACTTGCTTGTGCTGCAAGACTCACTTGGAAATCTGCAAGGGGGATTTCTGTTTCTTTCTCTGTCTTTATCATAGCCTCTTTTCCTATTCTGCTGCTGATGCTGTCTCTCTAGTTCTACTAACTTCCATCTGGCTGCCAATTCCTTCCCACAAAGCCAGATGGAATTACAACCCAACCCGGCACAGTCTGAATGTGGGTACCTACTTGTCTCATGCATCCTATATGTACTTTGATAAAACGAGAATCTTTGAACACCATAAAATGACGATTACCTTTTAGTGTTATACGTTCAAAGGTCAAAAGAATATGGAGGGAGAATCCAGTTTCCTTTTTAAACTGTATGCTTGCAATCAAACTCATGGGATTACATAGTGACTTTGTTTAAGGAGTAATTTTGCATTTATTGCCTGCTAATCTGGAAAAAAAAAAAAAATAGGGGGAATGGTAGTGTTAGAACCCAGCAAATTAGCTCAGGCTTAGCAAGTTGCTGCAGTGACTGCTTTGTTAGGTAAATGACATCACCAAATGCTTTAAGGATCAGGAAAACCTGGTGCTGAAGGGACAAAAATGGACCTGTCGAAACCCACCAACCCCAGGGCACCTGGGCGGCTCAGACGGTTAAGTGTCTGCCTTCGGCTCAGGTCATGATCCTGGGGTCCTGGGATCAGGCCCATGTTGGGTTCCCTGCTTCTCCCTCTCCCTCTGCCTTCCGTTCCCCTTGCTTGTGCTCTCTTTCTCCTTGTCAAATAAATAAATAAAATCTTTAAAAAAAAAAAAATCAAAATCCTGTCAATCCCTGCCTGCGGTTTTACTTTTACCTCTGAAGGGACCTGGACCCTAATTCCATGACACAATTTTTTAAAGTTAGGATCAAATCACTGCTGCTCAAGGAATGTTTGAGGAGTAATACAACATATCGAACAATACAATATTTAGAGGCAGTGAGGCCTGGTAGAAAGAGCAGAGCCATTAGGCTGTAGGATGATGTGGGTTCAAATCTTGCCTCTGCTGTTCACCAGCTATATGGACTTGGACAAATTACTAAGCCTCAGTTGTCTCATCTGCAAAAGAGGAATGAGAGGATTTTTTTTTGAGATTAAAATGGCTTTATGTATGTAAAACAGGCATAGCATAAATAGTGATTTGGGACCAGATCCCAGCATTGCTGTTTACAGGTTATGTGACTTTCAGCCGATTGCATAACCTCTCTCAGCTTAAATGATGCTATGATACATACCTCAAAGGACTACTGTAGAATTAAATTGGTACAGGGGTCAGCAAGCTGTTTAAAAAGTCAGATAGTAAACATTTTAGCCTTTGGAGGCCATATGGTCTTTGTTGCAACTGCTTAACCCCAACTTTGTGGCACAAAATGTTTAAATGAATGGTTATAGCTGTATTCCCCTAAAATTCTACTCAAAAAACAAGTGATAAACCGGAGTTTGTTCATAAGCCATTATTTGTTAATCCCTGATGATACATAATAATAGTAAGAAACACAGTCTTTTCAAAAAAAATTTTTTTTAAGTAATCTCTACGCCCCATGTGGGCTTGAACTCACAATCCCAAGATCAAGAGTCATATACTCTACCCACTGAGCCAGTCACGTGCCCCAGAAACACAATCTTTTTAATTAAGGTAATTGACACTAGATGAGAGACAAAAGAAAAAAATTGAACATTCCAATCTTGCTCTCAATACCTGTGTTTCTACACAATTAGTCCTGTTAGATATCCCTACAAATTTAATGAGCAATAGTGCAGATCACTTGCTTCTGACAAAATCCTTAAAACATACACACACACACACACACACACACACACACACACAGAGTTATAATTTCTGGGGGCATAAAGGAAAATATGGCAACAATAAAAACAAAAGACAAGCTTCCAAAACAATAAGCAAATCTAAATATTTTAATAACAAAAATCAAATAAAAAGAATCACAAAACTGAAGGGGAGAGCAAAATCACAGAAGACAAACTATGCACAATGGTGGGATTGGCGATACTCCTCGAAGATTCCAAAGTGAGAAGAAATCATCTGGTACTAACTAGGCTATGAGAGATAAAGAAGAGAGTGGGAGTATAAAATAAAGAACAAACATGGGACACCTGGGTGGCTCAGTCGGTTGAGAGTCTGCCTTCGGCTCCAGTAGTGATCTTGGGGTCCTGGGATCGAGTCCCATACTGGACTCCTTGCTCAGTGGGGAGCCTGCTTCACCCTCCACCTATTGCTCCCCCTACTTGTGCATGTACACTCTCTCTCTCATTCTCTCTCTGACAAACATATAAAATCTTAAAAAAAAAAAAAAAAAAAGGATATACAGCAATACAGAAAGGTCTCAACAAATGCGTAAACACTGAAACAACAAAACAACTCCAGGAACTCGTAAAGAATAGAACTAATGGAGCACTGATGGTCCACTTAGAAAACAAAAATCACAGCTAAATAACACAGCAATTGATAAAAATGAAAAACAAATGGCAAACAGAAAATAAAGAATAAGAACTTAAGGTTAATAAAAAAAGGCTAAATAGATAAGGCCATAATGGAAACCACTGTGCACCGGACACTGCTAGCTGCCAATTCAATATCCACTCTTGTGAGCCTTGAGGGAACCATGAGAAAGCCACATGCTGAGGACAGAAGGAAAAGAGACAGAACCTGAGTCCATCATAGAGTTGGTAGACCAGCCCAGGACTGCCTGTCTCCATGCTTCTTGACATGTGAGAAAAATAAACTGTATTTGGTTATGCCAATAGAGTACAGTTTCTCTTACATGCAACTGAATATATCCCCTAACATCCCCTGATGTTTATATATTATCAAATTCAGGATGCTATAGGTTGTATGATGCACCATTATTTTCTGCACAACTTACTAATAAAAAAATGTTACCAATCATACTATAACACAATACTATGACAGTCCTATTAGATATGTGAATCGGTCATAATACCTCCCTTTCTTGCTTTGAAATTTCTTTCACTGGTTCTGAAGGATTTTCCTGTCTTTCCAGCTATGCATTCTATTATAGAGGGAGGATAAGCAATCCTTGGACACAGATCTCAGTGATAACCCAAATTTACTTGTGGGTTTCTTCTTTTCTTAGGTCCCACAAAGCACTGGGTTGTTGCTTTACAAGGCCAATGTGTATGGTTGTGTGGTCTGCACTTTGCACAAAAGTACCTGACCAAGCAGGGCAAAGGCAGGCCCAATCTAGCCCAAACTCTATTCTGGCAGGTGGCTCCTGCTAAAATGAAAGAGAAAGACCCTTGCCTGGAGGGGGGCCCTTTTCTGATTGGCACAAAGGCTCAGTGTCTTCACTATAGCCCTTGCACTAGAGAGATGGTGGACGAAAGGAGACACATGTTCCTGACTTCCTAGCTCTTGAAGTCTTGTGAGGCAGAAGGACAGCCAACAATGATGTGTGACTACGGGGGTGAAGGAGAACACTGAGGTTCTGGGATCTCAGGACAAGAATGCCTAGAATGGGTTCAAATATAAATGACCATCAACTTAACATAGACTGCTATATGCAGAAGAGGTTATACATAAGCCTCATGGTAACCATAAACCAAAAACCACTGATAAATATGCAAAGAATAAAGAGAAAGAAATCCAAATGCATCACTAAAGAAAATCAACAAAACATGAAAGAGACAAAGACAAGAAAGGATCAGAGAAAATCTCCAGAAACAATAAAAAGAAACAAGTCATAAGATGGCAATAAATACATATCTATCAATCATTACTATGAATGTAAATAGAGTAAACATTCCAATCAAAAGACTTAGGATGTCAGACTGGATTAAAAAAAAAAAAAAGACCCAACTATATGTTCCTATATGGAATGCATAGCTGGAAAAAGACCCAGCTATATGTCCCTCTATATGAGCCTATATGAGACTCAATTTAGACGTCAAGACACCTGCAGATTCAAAGTGAGGGTTGGAGAAATATTTATTATACAAATGGATGTCAAAAGAGGGGGGAGTCAAGATGGCAGAGAAGTAGCAGGCTGAGACGACATCAGGTAGCAGGAGATCAGCTAGACAGCTTATCCAATCATTGCAAACACCTACAAACCCAACAGGAGATTGAAGAGAAGAAGAACAGCAATTCTAGAAACAGAAAATCGACCACTTTCTGAAAGGTACGACCCACAGAGAAGTGAATCCAAAGCCACGGGAAGATAGACCATGGGGGAGGGGCCGGCTACCGGCAAGCGGTGGAGCAATGGAACACAAAATCAGAAATTTTAAAAGTCTGCTCCACTGAGGGACATCGCTCCAGAGGCTAGCTGGGGTGAGCCCACATGGGGACAACGTGGTCTCAGGTACGCGGGGTCACAGAAGGATCGGGGGTGTCCGAGTGTCATAGAGCTCGCAGGTACTAGAGCGGGGAAGCTGGCTACAGAGACAGAGCCGAGGAGTGAGCTGTCAGCTTGGGGTTACCTTAAACTGTGGTCCGTGGCACAGTCAGGCCACTGCTCTGTGAGCGGGGACCCCACAAGATCCGGGGAGACCCCCCCTGGAAGAGTGCAGGGATCTGCTGGGTCTGGAGACTCCAGGTGGGGTCGTGTGCCAGAGACAGAGATGCTTGGTCACAGGCTGGGTGAGCTCAGAGCGCAGCCGGAGACCAGGGAGACGGGAGTGATTGAGCGCTTTTCTCCAAGGGCACACTGAGGAGTGGGGCCCCGAGCTCTCGGCTCTTACAGGCCAGAGACTGGGCGGCCGCCATCTTAAATTCCTGTCTTCCGGACCTCTACGGAAAGCGCTCAGGGAACAAAAGCTCCCAAAAGCAAACCCCTAGCAGATTACTTAGCCCGGCCCCTGGTAAGGGCGGTGCAATTCCGCCTCGGGCAAACACACTTGAGAATCACTACAACAGGCCCCTCCCCCAGAAGATCGGCAAGAAATCCAGCCAAGACCAAGTTCACTTACCAAGGAGAACAGCAGAATTCCAAAGGAGGAGAAAGCAAAGCATGGAATTCATGGCTTTCTCCCCATGATTCTTTACTGTTGCAAAGCTAATTAATTTTTTAATTTTATTTTTTTCTTATGCTAAAATTTTTTTAACGTTTACTCTTTCCTCTTTTAACGTTTTTTAACTAGTTTATCTTAACAATACCTTTCATTTTAAAAAAATCTTTTTTGAAACTTCATTATTATAGTCATATTTTATCCTTCATTGTATCTAACTTTATTTTTTGTATACACATAGGGTTTTTTCTTCTAAAAAAATTTGGGATACAACTTCTTCTAATAGATCAAAATACACCCTAAATCTAGCACTGGGCTTTGTTCTAGTCTCCAGCCTGAGCACATTCCCTCCACTTTCTTTTTCTTTATTCTCCCAACCAACTTATCTTATCAACTCCTTTTTTAGAAATTTTTTAAAAATTTTTTCATCTTTACAGTCATATTTCATCCCTTCATGTTTACCCTTATTGTGTGTGTGTGTGTGTGTGTCTGTGTGTGTATTTTTTTTTCATTCTTTAAAATTTTAGGAGGTAGTTTCTTCTAAGAGACCAAAATACTCTCAAAATTAAGTGGGTGACTCTGTTCTATTCACCAGTCTAATATATATATTTTCTTTTTAGTATTTTTTCTTTAAAAAAATTTTTTTTCTGAACTTCTTTTTACAAATGGATGCCAAAAGAAAGCCAGAATAGCAATACTTATATTGGATAATCTAGACTTTAAAACAAATACTGTAACATTATATACAAGGTCACTATATAATAAAAAAGGTGACAATCCAACAAGAAGATATAACAATTGTAGATATTTATTCACCCAACCTGAGAGCACCCAAATATATAACGACTAATGACAAGCATAAAAAGACTAATTGATAATAATACAATAATAATAGGGGACTTTTATATCCCACTTACATCAATGGACAGATGATCTAACTAGAAAATCCGCAAGGAAATACTGGTTTGAAAGATACACTGAGCCAGATGGACTTAACAGGTATATTAAGAATATTCCATCTTAAAGCAGCAGAATAAATGTTCTTTTCAAGTGCACATGGAACATTCTCCAGAATAGATCACATATTAGGCCACAAAACAGCCTCAACAAATACAAGAAGACTGAAGTCATACCATCCACCTTTTCTGACCATAACACTATGAAACTAGAAGTCAGCCACAAGAAAAAAATCAGGAAAGACCACAGACACATGGAGGTTAAATAACATCCTACTAAACAATGAATGGATCAACCAGGAAATAAAATAAGATATAAAAGAGGGGCACCTGGCTGGCTCAGTCAGTTGAGCATGCAGCTCTTGATCTCAGGGTTGTGAGTTCAAGCCCCACATGGGCATAGAACCTACTTAAAAAAAAAAAAGGGAATAAAAAAATACATGGAAACAAATGAAAATGAAAACACAATGGTGCAAAACCTTTGGGATGCAGCAAAGGCCGTCTTAAGAGGAAAGTTTATAACAATACAGACCTTCCTCAAGAAGCAAGAAAATTCTTAAGCAACTTAAATGTACATCTAAAGGAACTAGAAAAAGAGCAATAAATAAAGACAAAGGCCAGCAGAAAGAAGGAAATAATAAATATTAGAGAAGAAATAAATGATACAGAAACTTACACACACACACACACACACACACACACACACACATCAATGAAACCAGGAGCTGGCTCATTGAAAAAAAATAATAAAATTGGTAAACCTCTAGCCAGACTTATTTTAAAAAAAAAAAGAGAAAAGACTCAAATAAATAAAATCATAAAATCATAAATGAGAGAAGAAATAACAACTAACATGACAGAAATACAAATCATTCTAAGGAAATTATTATGAAAAACCCTATGCCAACAAATTGGACAACCTAGAAGAAATGAATACATTCCTAGGAATATATAAGCTACAAAAACTAAATACAAAGAAATAGAAAATTTGAACAGACTGATTGCTAGCAATGAAACTGAAGCAGAATCCAAAACTCCCCCAAAAGTTTAGGACTAGATGGTTTCACAGGTAAATTCTACCAAACATTTAAAGAGGAGTTAATATCTATTCTTTGCAAACTATTCAAAAAAAAAAAATAGAAAAGGAAGGAAAACTTCCAGATTCATTCTATGAGGGCAGCATTACCCTGATACCAAAACCAAATAAAGATGCCACAAAAAAAGGAACTACAGGCCAATATCCCTGATGAACACAGATGTAAAAATCCTCAACAAAGTACTAGCAAACCAAATCCAAACACAGTTTAAAAAAAATCATTCACCATGATCAAGCAGGATTTATTCCTGGTTTTTAAGGGTGGTTCAATATTTAGAAATCAATCAACATGATACATTGCATTAATAAAAGAAAGGATAAGAACCATACAATCCTGCCAATAGATGCAGAAAAAGCATTTGACAAAGTATAACAGCCACATGATTAAAAAAAAAAAAACCTCAACAAAGTAGGTTTAGAGGGAACATACACTCAACATAATAAAATCTGTATATGAAAAACCCACAGCTAATAACATCCTTCATGAAGAAAAACTGAGCTTTTCCTCTAGAGTCAAGAACAAGACAGTGACATCCACTGTCACCGCTGTTATCTAACATAGTGCTGGAATTCCTAGCCACAGCAATCAGACAACAAAAAGAAATAAAAGACATCCAGATAGGCAAGGAAGAACTAAAACTTTTACTATTTGCAGATGACATGATACACTATATCGAAAACCTGAAAGACTCCACCAAGAAATGGCTAGAACTGAAACATGAATTAGTAAAGTTGCAGGATACAAAATCAATGTACAGAAACCTGTTGTATTTCTATATACCAATAATGAAGCAGAAGAAAAAGAAATTAAGGAATCAATCCTGTTTATAATTGCACCAAAAACAATAAGATACCTAGGAATACTTTAACCAAAAAGGTGAAAGATCTGTACTCCGAAAACTATAAAACAGAGATGAAAGAAACTCAAGACAATGCAAAGAAATGGAAAGATATTCCATGTTTAAGGACTGGAAGAACAAATGCTGTTAAAATTTCTATACTGCCCAAAGCAATCTACACAGTTAATGCAATCCCTATCAAGATACTAACAGCATTTTTCACAGAGCTAGACCTAACAATCTTAAAATTTGAAAGGAACCACCAAAGACCCCAAATCACCAAATCAATCTTGAGAAAGAAAAGCAAAGCTGGAGACATCACAATTCTGGACTTTATTACGTATGTGTAGTATCAAAACAGCATGATACTGACCAAAAATAGACTCATGGATCAACAGAATAGAATAAAAAACCCAGAAATCAGCCCACATTTATATTATCAATTAATTTTTTTAAAGATTTTATTTATTTATTTGTCAGAGAGAGAGAGCGAGAGAGCACAGGGAGACAGAGTGGCAGGCAGAGTCAGAGGGAGAAGCAGGCTCCCTGCCGAGCAAGGATCCCGATGTGGGACTCGATCCCAGGACGCTGGGATCATGACCTGAGCCGAAGGCAGCTGCTTAACCAACTGAGCCACCCAGGCGTCCCATCAATTAATTTTTTACAAAGCAAGAAGAATAGTCAATGGAAAAAAGACAGTCTCTTCACCAAATGGTGTTGGGAAAATGGGACAGCAACATACAAAAGAATGAAACTGGACCACTTTCTTATACCACACACAAAAATAAACTCAAAATAGATGAAAAACCTAAATGTGAGACCTGAAGCCATAAAAATCCTAAAAGAGCGCACAGGCAGTAACGTCTCTGACATGGGCCATAGCAACATTTTTCTAGATAGATCTCCTAAAACAAGGGAAATAAAAGCAAAGATAAACTACTGGGATGACATCAAAATAAAAAGCTTGTGCACAGAGAAGGAAACAATTTTCAAAACTGAAAAGCAACACACGAAAAGGGAGAAGATATTTGCAAATAGCATATCTGATAAAGGGTTAGTATCCAAAATAGATAAGGAACCGATAAAACTCAACACCCAAAGACAAATAATCCAATTAAAAAATGAGCAGAAGACATGAATAGACACTTTTCCAAAGAAGACATCCAGATGACCAACAGACACATGAAAAGATGCTCAACATCACTGAGCATCAGGGAAATAAAAATCAAAACCACAATGAAATATCACCTCACACCCGTCAGAATGGCTAAAATCAACAACGCAAGAAACAACAGGTATTGGCAAGGATGCAGAGAAATATGAACCCTCTTGCACTGTTGGTGGGAATGCAAGCTGGTGCAGCCACTGTGGAAAACAGGATGGCGGTTCCTCAAAAAGTTGAAAATAGAACTACTTGTGATCCAGCAATTGCACTACTAGGAACTCACTCAAAGGATACAAAAATACCCATTCAAAGGGATACATGCACCCCAATATTTATAGCAGCATGATTTACAATAGCCACATTATGGAAGCAAACCAAGTGTCCATCAACAGATGAGGGATAAAGATGACGAGGTACATACATGCAATGTAATATTACTCAGACATAGTACACAAATGTGCGGCAACATGGACAGAGCTAGAGGATATCATGCTAAGCAAAAGAAGTCAGTCCAAAAAGACAAATACTGTATGATTTCATGTGTATGTGGAATTTAAGAAACAAAAGAAATGAGCAAAGCAAAAAGAGAGAGAGAGAGAGCAGCCGAGAAACAGACTCTTTACTATGGAGAACAAAGTGATGGCTGTCAGAGGGCAGGGGTGGGGGGCTGGGGGGGGATGGGTGAAGGGGACGCAGGAGGGCCCTTGTGGAGATGAGCACTGGCTGATGTAGGGGAGTGTTGAATCGCTATACTGTACCCCCAAAACTAACATTACGCTGTATGTGAACTCACGGGAATTTAAATCAAAACTTTAAAAACTAATTTGAAATTTTTAAAAAAAAGAGTGCCTAGCAGCAGGGTGGGCAGGTGGGTGTCAGCAGAGGCTGGAAGCTGAATGCTTCCGCTGGGTGAAGAGCGCAGGGTGACGGAAGAGGGACCTGCCCGTGTGGTGGTGGGAGGAAGGAAAGGAACAGGTTGCAACTGAGGAAAGGGGGCCGTGATGAGCCTTGAGGGAGATTAAGTTACAGTGAAACTTGGCAGAGGCCAAATGAAGTGGGGTCACGTGGGCCTCGATAAGGCTCCATCCTGAGGCAAGTGGAGACCCCATAAAGGGCTTTAAGTAGGAGAAGGGCACAAAGAGATTTGTGGGTTTTTTTAAATTACTTTATTTATTTGACAGACACAGAGAGAGAGAGCACAAGCCGGGGGAGCAGCAAGCAGAGGCAGAGGGAGAAGCAGGCTCGAGCTAAGCAGGGAGGCCAATGTGGAACTCAATCCCAGGACCCTGAGATCATGACTCGAGCTGAAGGCAGACGCTCAACCGACTGAGCCACCCAGGCGCCCTCAGATTTGTGTTTCAGGAGACACTGTAGCTACAGTGTAGGGAATGGATGGGCGATGTTAGTCAGGAATCTGTCACACAGCCCAGGTACGACGTGATGGCCGCGTAGACAGAATTAGTGACAGAGGGGATGGAGAAAAGTGAATGCAGCTGACAAATATTTAGAAGGCACAGTTGACACAGTAATGTTAGGTTGTCTTCTGGGGAGGAAGGGGCAGAGTGACAGTCTGACAAGAGAAGTGGGTAGATGGTCACATCATCTATCCAACGAAGGAAGAGGAGGAGAATGATATACGGACAAGATATTTCTGCGTCATACGCGTTGAGTTTGAGGGACCCACGATGCCCAGGGCAGACAGTTGCCCACCTCCCTCCATGCTCCTCTGACCCAATTGTCTCCCTTCCTTGTTCCCTTTACTCCTGAGCCTGAGCTGATGTCTCCCAGCTTGGTCTTCCTTCAGTGGAAGCACATAAAAATTAAAAAAAAAAAAAAAAAAAAGAAACAAACAAACAAACAAGAAGGATTAATATTGTAGTATTCCCTAGAGAAGACGTTGAACAATTTAACATCAGAGTCTGAGGCATCTGCTTCAGTTGGATTACGTCCCCTGGGGTGGCGGTTCTCCAAAATCATGGTTGCTATCCCTCTTATAAAAGCTGATCCAAATCCATCTCCAGTGGGACCTTTCTGAGAGGATGACCAGAAAATCACTGAAAGATGAATCCTAACTTCTTTCCTTAGAGCCCCCAGAGGTCCTATTTACCCTAGTAGATAGATCACAACATAACTGAATTGGATCCATGAGTTTTTACATGGCGTCTGGTTGTGGAACCCTTCTAAGGAAGCCTTGGTCTAGAAATGGAACCTGAGATGGAGATTTTTGTGCAAATGATTTGTGGAGGAAATGCTCCTGGAGCAAGGGCATGGTGGGGTGGGGGGATGGGGCACGGGGGTTGGGGGGGCAGGGAGAGCGACAGGGCAAGGTGGAAACACTGAATAAAGATGTGGTCTCAGCCTGGCTCTAGCTTCACCCTCATCCGCAGGGACCAGGAGCCAATCTATACTTCAGAGTCCGTGACCCCTCAGGCAAGGGACCAGCCTTTTATATCCTACCAGCTGACCATTGGCCGGGGGCTGCTGAGTGGGGCTGTAACCTCCAGGCAGCCCCGTGCTAAGGGCAATTCTTTGGAAAAGGGGGCAGCCATGGTTCAGAAGCAGCCCATGCTCACAGCGGCCGGGGGATGTGTGCCCAGTAACAGGAATCTAGACGGAGAATCTAGAATCTAGAATCTAGACGGAGCTTACCCAGAAGACCGATAGATATAAAGGAAAACACACCAACACACAGCTGATGGATGGCACCTTCACAGAAAACTTTTTGACTTCTTATCCCCAGGAGAGAAAGCTCACCAGTTAGTATGAGAAACTTACAGAAGTAAATAATAAACACTGTTAAAAAACTAATATTAGAGGGGTGCCTGGGTGGCTCAGTGGGTTAAAGCCTCTGCCTTCAGCTCAGGTCATGATCCCAGGGTCCTGGGATCGAGCCCCGCATGGGGTTCTTTGCTCAGCAGGGAGCCTGCTTCCTCCTCTCTTTCTCTGCCTGCCTCTCTGCCTGCTTGTAATCTCTGTCTGTCAAATAAATTAAAAAAAAAAAATCTTAAAAAAAAACCCTAATATTAGAAAATGCTAGAAAAATAACTAAATGAGATAAGACCATCATATCATCATTATCATCATCTCAAGAAGATATAGAGTTCTAAGCACACTTTTTAAAAGCCTATGAATGAGCGAAGAACAGTAAAAATAAAAATACATTGTACAATTGTACAAGGAGAGGCAAAAAAAAAAAAAAGAAAGAAAGAAAGAAAAGAAAAGAGTATGACTAGGTCAGTTATTGGACCCACTGCACACGGAATACTTCAAAAAGATTTGTTGAATGAGACAGAATTGAACTGCATATCCCCCCAAAACATCATATACTGAATGTTTTACTTTTTAAATTTATATGTTGCAGTCCCAATGCCCAGGACCTTAGAATGTGACCTTCTCTGAAGACAGGGTCTTTACAGAGGTAATCAAGTTAAGATGGGGATGAAGACGAACCCTAATCCAATCGGACAGGTGTTCTATAAAAAGGGGGAATTTGAACACCAAAACACACAGAGAAGGAAGACAGGTTGAAGAGACACAGGGGGAAGACAGACATCTACATGTCAGGGAGAGAGGCATGGAACGGTCTCTTCCTACAGCCCTCAGAAGAAACCAACCCCCCAACACTTTGACCTTGGACTTAGCCTCCAGAACTGTGAGATAATAAATTTCTGTTGTTTAAGCCACACAGCCTGTGGTACTTTGCTCTTGGAGACCCAGGAAACCAACACATATGCCAAGGAACATGCTTAGAAAAAACACCGGGGAAGGGGTTGACATGGTTTGCCTGTTTGATGATAAGAAAATAAGAGTGGTTATCTCACTGTCTGATTTCAAAGTGAAATGAATAAAGTCATTATATAATAGTAAATGGTATAATAAATAACAGAAGCCTGAGGACACCAGAACACCACGCAAGGACAAAAATAGGCAGAAATTAGAATTGTAATTTGAAATGTCAATGTTCCACATGACAAATCAGTAGGAACCGGATTTAATGAAGAAAGTATAGAGTTGATTAGTATAATAAATTAGGTGGAATTAACAGACATGCAGAATCATAGAAGAAATTAATACACTTTTTCCAGTGTAATGGGTCATCAGAAATATCAACCAAAGAAGGCACAAAAAATTCTTTACATGAAGAAAAAAAGAGAGATTTCTGTATACCACATTCCCAAACTAAAAAGGAGTTCAGTTTGAAATAAGGAGCAATAGTCGAATTGATTAAAATTTTAAACCAATCTCTTAATAACCTACATCAGAGACAAAATCTGCTACATTATTTCAAAATATTTTAAATAATACATTCATACAGTATAACACACACATGATCCACAATACGTAAAGTTGTATATACAGTTGACACGCAAGTATAGAAATAATACACAACTAAATGCACAAAAATAATCATAGTTGTCTTTGGTTTCTGGGACTGAGGCATAATTTTTCTTATTTTATGAATTTTCTAAATTTTCTGCTTTTTAAAATGGAAAAAAGCATCACAAGAAACTAAAGAAATGTAGAAGAAATAAACTGAGCATAAATAAAGTAGGGAAAAGCAATAAAATCAATAACAGGAGGTCTGCAGACTTATTGATTGATTGGGTTCCACACCCCAGCAAGGAGCCTAACTCTGATTTGAACTCACAACCCTGCGATCAAGATCTGAGCTGAGATCAAGAGTCGGGCACTTAACCAATGGAGCCATCTGTGCACCCCTGTTGACAATTTTTAAAAAGTATTAATCATGGAAGTAAGAGGAAAACCCAAACTGGTACTATTCAGTATAAGAAAGAAGTGATTGCTATTTGAACCAAAGTTCTCTGTTTTGCTGAAACAGAGAAATACTATTTTCCATCAAATTTTTAAAAAGTCAATGACCAAAATGAAATGGAGGAGTTTTCAAAAACACAAAATACACAAGCAAAGAGAACTAGCAGAAATGCAGACTCTCATTCCCACCGGTGCGGCCTTGGGAAGAACATCTCATGAGGTTTCCCGAGACCCTTTATAAGAGGTATCAGCAAAAGGAGATGACTTATTATAAAAGACTTACTATCATTGAGGGGAGAAAAGCCAACAGAACTAACTATAAAAACTGGAAAAAGCTGTTCCACCATAATAAAAACATAAGAGCAGGAGGAAACAAGACACCTCACTCTGCAGATCTTCCAAATAACAAATAATTCTATAGTGTATTGTTTCAGAAAACCGGGAAAGACAACACCCTTCTGAGCTGACTTTGTAAGTGACACGTGCATGTGTTTCCCTATCCGGAGGCCAATATCAAAGAAGACAATTGTAACCATCAGCACAGATGCAAAGGAAGAAAGGGAGAAAGGAGGAGGGAAGTAGGAAATGAGGGACCAAAGGTAGGAAGGAATTAAAAATGAGATCCTTCCAAGCATCCAAAAACAAATTATCACTGAGGATGTCCAAGAGTACAAGGTTAATATAACACATAAAACATCATCAAGATGATTCATTGTATCACAGAGTAAGGATTGCATAATGATATGAATAGATACAAATAAAGTATTTGCTTCAATACAAAATATTTTCTTGATTGTAAGCAATTTTTCTTAATTTGATAGAGAGTGCATATTTAAAGTGGATAGTAACTATTACACCTAGCGCAGAACATTAGAAAAGTTTATCTTAAATATAGGAACATGTCAAATTTCCCTGTCATTAATCTTACTTAACACCATACTAGAAAAGTTGCCCATGGTTAGTTAACTTTTTTAAAGATTTATCTGTTGGGGCACCTGGGTGGCTCAGTGGGTTAAAGCCTCTGCCTTCGGCTCAGGTCATGATCCTGGGGTCCTGGGATCGAGCCCCGCATCGAGCCCCGTATCAGGCTCTCTGCTCAGCGGGGAGCCTGCTTCCCCCTCTCTCTGTCTCTGCCTGCCTCTCTGCCTACTTGTGACCTCTGTCTGTCAAATAAATAAATAAAATCTTAAAAATAAATAAATAAAGATCTATCTATTTATTTTAGAGAGAGAGAGCGTAGGGGGAAGGAGGGGCAGAGAGAAAGGGAGAGTAAGAATCTCCAGCAGATCCCCACTGAGCCCGGGACCCCAAGCAACACTTGATCCCTCTTCCCTGAGATTCTGACCTGAGCAGAAACCAAGGGTCGGATGTTTAACCAACTGAGCCACCCAGGCATCCCACCCATCATTATTTTAAATAAAATAAAAAAGATGCAAGTATAAAAATGGGAAAAGTAATATGCCACTTTTTACAAAATACTATGAGTTTCATGAAGAAGCAGGTTATATGGAAGATCCATACATTTTAATGAAATTGCCATGAATTAGTGAAACAGCCTAAAAACAACCAATGAAGTAGAGGTAGAAGTTTGTTCTAGAAACCAGAAAACAATGATAACTAAAAAGAAGACAAAACAGTAAAGGAATCACTATGTAATGAATATGATTGGTATAACTCGGTATCAATATTAAGAATCATGTGAATTGGGGCGCCTGGGTGGCTCAGTGGGTTAAAGGCTCTGCCTTTGGCTCAGGTCATGGTCTCAGGGTCCTGGGATCGAGCCCCACATCCGGCTCTCTGCTCAGCGGGGAGCCTGCTTCCCCTTCTCTCTCTGCCTGCCTCTTGGCCTACTTGTAATCTCTCTGTCAAATAAATAAATAAAATCTTTAAAAAAAAAGAATCATGTGAACTACCTCTGTTGTACAATGAAAGAAAGTCTATTTTAAAAACTTAAGCTGTGAGAGTTTTGTAGCCATGGAGTGTGGTCGTCACTATTTTCAAGAAAAGACAAGATATCAAAAGAGACGAACAAGTAGCCTTAAAAAAAATGCGGCCAAAAATACATACAAAATTCACAGGCTTACCATTCACTGTGAAAATCAAAATTTAAATAACTCTATGATCCACTTTTTAGATTACCTAAAGTTGATCTTTATCATAAAAAAACAATATAACAGACCTATATGCGGACACGTGTACTGACAGTATCTGGTCAACTATGAAGTGGTCTTTCCAGAAAGCCATCTGACAATACATAAAAGCAAAACGAAATTGTTTTGCACGTGAGCAAAATAATCATAACGTGGAGAACCCATCTCCTCAAACCTCCAAATTTCATTTATTTAGCTTTATTTTATTATTTACTTTTAGAAAGCAAAACTTCTCAACTTTAAAAATAAGAATTTATATAAGAATGTTCAAGGTGCCTGGGTGGCTCAGTACATTAAGCATCTGACTCTTCGATTTCAGTTCAGGTCACAATCTCACAGTCATGAGATCCAACCCCCAGTCGGGCTCCACGCTCAACGAGGAGCCTGCTTGACATTCTCTCTCTCCCTCTGTCCCTCCCTCTGCTTGTGCGCTCTCATTCTCTCTCTCTCTCTCTCAAATAAATAAATTTAAAAAGCAAACTAAGAACGTTCATGGCAGCATTTTAATAACAAGATATTCCAAATAGTCTGAGTGCCTGCCAATGGGAAGATGTTTAAGCAGATGCTGGCAAATGCCAAGTGCGGTGCCTCCTCTCTCTTGCAAGCCCTTCTCTCCCAGAAGGACAGCACCGCCCCTACAGTAAACCTAGGACTTCTTTCTTTACCTTATTCCAGCCCTTCTCCCATGTAGGAGCCTCCTAACTGGTCTCTGCCTCCAACGCCTTCGTCCTCCTCCTCCAAGTCACTTTCCTCAGTGCTGCCAGGGTGCTGATTCTGAAACCCGAATCTACTTCCCCCTCTCCACAATTACCCACAGAAATAAAATCCACAGAGCACGGCATCCAAAGTCCTCCAAGATCCGACCCTACCTACCAGTGTATTTCTTCCCTCACATGCACCCCATGCTCTAACCATCTGGACGATTTTCAGGTCAAGTCCATCATGCTGTGTGTCTTTGCCTAGAATGCCCCACCCCACACTCCTGTCCTCCTGACAAACACTCCTCATCTTTAAACCTTCACTCACATTTCCCTGCCCTATAAGCCCTTCCCGATAGAGCAGGAAATGCATGCACGTCGGCTCAGATACACAAAAATACGTTGCCATGTTTCTCTTCTCTGTATTCTATTATTCCTGTGAGTGACGGCAGCAGCGGAGCGGGAGGACCCCAGCTGGCCAGTGAAAGGTAATGTGGTCTCTTTAGGTTGAATGCTGTTGCTTTCAGGAAGATGGGGAAGGTTCCAGTTCCTCATCAGATGGTTTCTTTCCCTTCATAGGAACTCATGCCACCCCCACCACTTTACAAGATGGCACCGCGTGCAAGGCAATACAGCTCATCCTTGCTGTGAGGTGACATGCGTCCGTCACCTGCCTGGCTGCGCTGACACGTCACTTGCCTTATTCAGCTTCTGAATGCACTGAACTCGTCGCTGCTGAGATAAGGGCTTGTCCAACTTGGGTTTTTGGATGCTGTGATGATACCAACTGCAGAAATCCATGATAGAGCATGGCATTGTCCCCACGTTCTGAAGCTTCCTCATTCAGAGACCAGGGGTCCTTCTCAGTCCCTGGATTTCTGGCCCATTGGCAGCCCTGCTCTGAGGCATGTGGAGCTTCCGGGTGCCCTCAGTGCCGTGTGTAGGCTGGGGACCCCTGTCCCACCCTCATTAATGCAGACCCACCCCCCGCCAGTGCCGTTCTATTGTTCCTGCATCATGGCGGATGTGAGGGTGTGCTGAACCGCTCCCAGATAACCCCCGAGGAAACAAGGAATCTACCCCAATATTCGGGGTTGCCTCAACCCTGCCAGGCTGTTCCTACACCCTCTGCCAACTTTGAAGAGAGAGTCCAACACTCAGGACTAAATTCTTGTCCTTCTCCTGCCTCCACGCGTCCTCTTAGTGCTGGAATCAGCTTCTAATTGCCCTTCCTGATTTAGAGGAATTTCTGACACCAGTGTTATTCAAAAGTTGATGTGAATATCGGGGCACTTGAGTGGCTCAGTTGGTTAAGTGTCTGCCTTCACATCAGGTCATGATCCCAGAGTCTTGGGATCGAGCCCCGCATTGGGCTCCCTACTCAGAAGGGCGTCTGCTTCTTCCTCTGCCCCCTTCTCCCTGCCCCACTCGTGCTCTCTTTCTCTATCACTCAAATAAATAAATAAAATCTTTTTTTTAAAGTTGATGTGAATATAAATCACCCACAGATGCTATTAAAATGCAGATTCCAATTCAATTGTTCTGCACCGGAGCCCAAGAGTCGGCATTTGTAAGAAGCTCCCAGGTCATGCCAGCCAGGATGGCCAATGACCACTCTTGGAGAAGCCAGTCTGATTAGCCACTGGATTGTATGTGCTTCCCCCACTCCCCCTCCCTGGGACAGTCATAGCAGACAAGGTGCGGGGAAAGGAAATAGATGAACAATGGGAAAAGATGTCAGGAGCTCAGCTCCCCCAACCACCACCTTCCCTCCCTCTCCCATTTGAACCCCACGGCTTCTTTGAGGCTCACATGCTCTACAAATTTCAGCCATTACTTCTGTATTTGATTATATGTGTTTCTCCCTAACTATACTATAATTTTCTTGAAAGTGTAGAGTAGAATTCCCAAACTGGTGGTGACAGGCTGCATATGGCCCCACAGATGTTTTGTTTTACCATCACAGTGTTTTTAAAATACATGAGTCAGTTGCCAAATGCAACGGGCTGATTCTCAACCCTGACAGCACATTACAACCGCCTGCAAAACTTTCCCCAAAATGTCACTGCCTCCGTCCTACCCTCTTAGCGGTTCTGCTTAAACTTATCTGAGAAGGACATCAGAATACAGACATCAGAATATAAACCTTTCATTCTAGGACAGTTTGAGAGTCACAGAATTATTGCAGATAGTCCTGAGTATTTTCCGACATCACACGGCCAGCCAGCTTTCCCTCTTAACATCTTAGTTGCAATTAGTGAACCGTATTGACCCAGTATCATTCGCTGATGTCATATTTTATTCAGACTTCGTTTTTCCCTAGTGATTTTTTTTTTTCTGTTCCAGGATCTCACCCAGGTTACCATGTTCCATTCAGCTGTCCTGTCTCCTGAGGCTTCACTTGGTCATCTCAGTCCCTCAGACTTACCTTGGTCTTGGTCCTGACGCATACCCATCAGGTGTTTGTAGAATGTTCCTCCCTTGGGAATTGTGTGATGTTTATCTCCTGATTAGACTGAGCTTTTTTTTTTTTTTTTTTTAAAGATTTCAAGGTTATTCTGAAGTCCAGGTAGTGTTAAAAAAAAAAAATCCTTGATTTTAAGAACATGAAGAATTCGCATGAAAGTTCAAATTCTGGCTTTCCTTGACGTGTGGGGAGATGTACAAGCATGGAGACTGTGGTCCTTTCCGGAAACTAATGGCTGGCCATGAGAAGTGCTTGCCGGCACCTTCCAGGTCTCCACAGATCACTTCAGTACCGGCCCTCACGTCACCCCCAATGTAGACCGTAACTTCATCTCTTATGCCTCGCTCCTTGCATGACGCAGACGCAAAGCGTGTCCTCAATCATGTCGATTAAGTCAATCAGTAAATGAAGGAAGGAGTGCTAAAGGGAAGGACACGCAGTTCCTGAAAATGGCAAATTCGTGTATGGTATCAGCAGGTTAAATTACTGGGGCAAATATGGCCAGTTGATTCACTCAACATGTGTTCGAACCCACTTTCTACCTGGTAGGATGCTGGGCTTCCTCACGGGACACTCGTCCTGGGAAACTCGCTTTGCCCAACTTGGAAGGAGGAAGGAAGCCACACGAGAAGGAAGCCATGCACACAGAGGGGGCTTCTTTTTCTGGCAAGCCCACTCGTGGAGATGTGTGGTGATTCCGAGACCAGCAGCACGCTGATTGGTGCAGAGGCCACACGGTTTGGGGGGTCTGGAAGCAGCAGCCGACCAAGCAGTCCAGTCCTGCAGCGGTGCTCTGGGAGCTGGTGGCCAAGCAGAGCCTCCCCAAGCCCGCGTTTTCATCCGTCCAAGACTTTTTCCATAAATTAACAGGATGGGTGAATTCTGTTATCGTCGTTTACTCGTTTTGATACAATAATCGGTCAGAGACTGCTAATTGCCTCACCAGCATTCACTCTGTTCTTCACTTGCTTCTATATTTGGGAAGCGTAAATATGTCATGCTTTAAAAACATATGCTCTATCTCCATGTTCCCTTGCAGCATGAATGGCCAAGGAGTGGAAATGGAAGACTTGGCACAGGGCTCCTGGAAAAGCTCTCGAAAGGGGTCTGCTCAGCTGTCAAGGACTCGTTCTTCCTCTGTCCACCCTCCGACTTGGATGTGATGTTTTTAGCACCCACAGCCTCAAGTTGGAAGCCACATGCTAAGGATGGCGGAGGAGAAAGCCAGATGGAAGCTGGATATTGATGCCTTTGTGGTGCCATCTTGTCTCCCTTGACCACCTTCCTCTAGCCTTCTTCTTCTTTGAGAAGCAAACAAAATTGTCTTGCATACGCTACTGTGATTCGGGGGTCCCACTTCCCAAGAGTTTAAAGCTGCCCCTTCATAATACAAATATAATATAATAGGATATTCCAGCTGGAAATTGATGTTTTGAGTGTTTTTAGCTCTAGGAAGTCAACTTAGCCTTTTCACATTCCCAGTCTAACAATGTCTTTTGAGCCGCTGAAATATCTTCCTCCACCTTCAAAGCTGGTTTAAGACCTCTAGATGGGTAGCCAAGACAAGATGGTGAGGGATAGCTCTATAATCTGGCCAAGAGATTCCAATCAGCCCTTTCATGTTTTTCCAGATTCAGAAAGAGCACTAGGCAGACGCTGAGGAAGGGAAAGCCGTCAGGCTTCTGGATCCACTTGCTTACACAGTGCTTTCATGGCACGTCTACCTTGTGCCATGGAACTGTCTGGGCATTGAGGGCAAGCAAGGAGTGAAAGATCAGTTTCTCTCTTCTGGGAGTCTGCACTCCGGTGGGACCACTGCAAGGAAGCTGAGCTGTGGTACAGAATGTGACCAGCAGAGTGTGAGGCCCGTTCACGCTTTGCGGAGACTGTGGGAGTGAGCTAGTATTATCTCCATTGCATGAATGAGATCAGTGTTCACAGAAGTTAATTATCTTGATTGGGCATGGTAAGAAATCAAAATAGATCCATCTGACTCTAAGGTCACATTCTTTCCACTTCACTATCCGCCTCCTCCATGCCAGCCTGCAACTCCAGAGACACTGTGTGCTAGAGATAATTGCCAGTCTTTATCAAACAAATCTTGTCAATTCACATCATGGCCACAGCAGTCATTCCACAGGCTGAAGGAGGCTGTCCAGCTTGGAGGAGGGCACAAGAGCTGTATGCATCCAGGAATTTAGTGAGCTTCAGAAGCATCTCCAAGATTCTACCTCGCCATAAGAAATACTGGACAATGCCATAAGTTGTGGGGTTTTTGTTGGTGGTAGTAATTTACATGACCTGTTCTTGCTCTGGAGGGGGTTTAATGGCAATTTCTGCCTTGCTACAGAAAGAAAAATAGATTTCCCCTTGTCATTTTCACCAGCACAATCTTTGACTTGACCATAGGGTGTTCAGCAATATCCACCAGTTAATGGAAATACACAGACTAGGGGAAATTGGAGAAGAAAAGGAGTTGCCAAAAATTCTTTCCAGACCACTGGGTCCTCCTAAAACTAATTAACTTGAGGCATGTAGGAAGAGAGAATGTATGTCTTATGGTCAGGAGGAGTGTGGGTTAATCACCCTCCCCAGGCCACGGGAACTTACTCCCTGGTCAGAATCAGATGCTCCCTCTGCTCTACCCCCCACACTGGGAATGTATCTCTAAATTTGCCCTTACCACAGTTCTGCAGCCTCGATATCAGGAATGATGTATTTTCATTTCTGTCTCTATATCAAAATTCTTTCCCTGTTGGTGGCAAAGTATATAAAAACTAATTCAAACTGGGTTAAGCCAAGGAAGAGTGAAGGAAAGAAAGAAAGAAAGAAAGAAAGAGAGGAAGGAAGGAAGGAAGGCGAAAGAAAAGAAAAGAGAAAAGAGAAAAAGAAAAGAAAAAACAAAAGAGAAAAGAAAAGAAAAGGAAAAAAAAAAAAAAAAACCATTGGCTCATACAATTGTAAAGTTCAGGGTTAGTGTCACACTGATTTGGCCTGGATCCAGAAGCTCTAATAATATCTTTGGAATTCCATTTTTCTCCATCTTAGCTCTGCCTCCCACGATGTAGGTTAGGAGCTGCGCGGTAGGTCCTGGCAATTCCAGCTCACTTCATTCTCACCGTTAGTAATCCCAGGAGAACGTAATTCCCAGTGCTTCCGCCTTCAGTTCTGGCTTTATTCTGATTGGAGGAACCCGAGTGACTCTGCCATCTCCGAATCAATCACCAGCTGGGGGATTCAGTGCGGTGACTGGCCAGCCCTGAGGCACCTTCTCTGTCCCTGGAGCAGGGGGTGGAGACTCTCTAAACCACAGGGGTTGAGTAAGGATGGTGGGAGTGGTTCCCTGAAAGAACTTCGTGTTGTTATTACCAGAAGAAAAAGTGGGTGGATAGTAAGAGACCAAGAGTAACATGGGATCCTCACTGCCCAACATAGCATTTGGCACATTCAGGAGCTCAAAAGTCTTTATTCAAATTATCGTTGAAGGAGGAGGTGCTGCCTGGTGCAGACTTGTGCTTGGAGCAGTGCCCTGCCCCAGGCACCTGGTGGTACGGGTTAAGTGATGCCCGTCTTGGGTTTCTTTTCCCTTTGGCTCCTCTTCTCTGAGTTCTGACTCCAGCCCCGTAAGCTGCACTTGAGGCTGGATAATTTCCTCTCTCACACGACATACCTTCTATTCTCCTACCCTGACCAGTCTACGCTCTTTCCGCTGAGGTAGAGCTCTTCAGAAGGCAACGCCCAGGCCTTCCGAGCTGGGTCCACAGAACTCAACTGGACCTGAGCTGTCCTGGGCGAGACACTAACTGGGCCAGGCGCCTTGCTTCACCAGGACGGAGGACAAAAGGAAAGAATGCCAGAACTGAAACCTTACCTTCTAGGGGCCCCACTCCATCCTCTTCCCAAGCAGCCCTTGGCCTCTTTTCCACCATGTATCTGGCAGATATCTTGAGAGTAGGACCAGTGGTTTTTCAAGATGGCAGCAGTTTCTGTTTCAACAAGTTATGGCTGCACTGGTAACGTTTCATCTCAGAGTATTGTACTAATTGACCAGAAAATGTTATACCCTGGAAAGAGTAAGTCCGTAGCTAAGCCCTGTACAGTATCTGTGAGAAGACACACTTAATTCCGGGTTCTGAAGGCCATGTTCCATCACTCCCCAAAAGAACTTGCAGCTTACTGAATCTTCTTATATTATAAAACTCAGATGCCAAGTTAGCCTAACAGGATGCTCGCAATCCTCTTTGTTTTCCTACAATAATTAATTTTTCCTATCTTCCTAATCAATGCACTCCTTAAAAATTTTACATTGAACGTAACCATGATTGATCTTTATCACCAAGAGTGTGCTCCACAAGATAAAATATCCAATTTCCTATTTTCACCACCCATGCGCTTTTTAAATAAACCTGAAATTTAAGACACTAAATGTAGACATGTGCTCCAATTGGGGCATCAGACACAAACCTTGGAGTAACTAATAACTTCTGATTTCTCATGCATTCCAAACAAGATCCTGACAAAGAGGATGGGGAAGTAATTACCAGGATAGGGAGATCCAAAGAACGTCTGATGATTTGTCTTAGAATATGACTTTCGCACACTCTAGTCAGAGGAAATTGAAAGTGAAATATAGCATTGCTTCTAATAACACAAGTATTTTGTATCTGTGTAGTACATTTCCTCAGAGGATGTTGTAACCCTTATCTTGGTAATCTCTATAACCACAAGGGGAGTTGAGTAGGCAGTCAATGACTCCATTTTACAGATAAAGAAATTAAGGCACAGAATAATTGGGTTTCTCAAAGTCGCACACATCAAAGAGGGCGCTGGGAATCAAGTCCAATGTCAATTCTCAGTCAGCTCAGAATTTTACCTACTCGTATTTATAGAAGCTGAGACCCACCCAGTTTGGTTATTAACCTTTGTTCTACAAGCTATTGCTCTTTGTGTCTTCCTTAAACTCCTGTTCTCATTTTTGTACCGGATGTCGGTTCTCTTCCTGACACCAGAATTTTTTTTGTTCTAATCCTTTGTTGGCTCTCTGTATAAATTGATTTCCCATTTGTGTTCCTGAGGCTCACAGATGCATTTATTTTACTCGCTAAAAGACATGAGCCAGGATTCTTGTGACATAACATTGAAACGCAGTTAAGTTGATAAGTGGAGCACAAAATATTGCAAAATCAAAATACAAAGGTTGATGGGTGCCCAGGGTGCAGGTTCGATGCTGTTCAGCACTGATTTCCAGGAGGCATGTCTGCCCTACCCTGATGTAAGTCTAAGTTTGGTGAATTTCTTTATTTTTTTTTTTAGCCAGTGTTACATAACTATTCATTTCCCAGGAGCGTAACTTCCCTTAGGGGTTATAATGAAATGTCTTTGCAATGCCTTGTCACAGTGAGGCGAGAGAAAAATTGAATCATTGGGGTTTAGTTATGCTTTTGGTGGGCAATAATAAAATGTTCACAACAACTCCTATGGCTTGCACTAAACACCAGACTCTTTTCCTGATCGTGTCATCTGTTCTTGAAACATATCACAACTTCCAAGAGGGGAAGCATTTATTTCCTTTTTTAAAAAAATTAACATATAATGTATTATTTGCTTCAGGGGTACAGGTCTGTGAATCATCAGTCTTACACAGTTCACAGCACTCACCATAGCACATATCCTCTCTGATGTCCATCACCCAGCCACCCCCATCCCTCCCACCATCCCCCAGCAACCCTCAGTTTGTTTCCTGAGATTAAGAGTCTCTTATGGTTTGTCTCCCTCCCGATCCCAACTCGTTTCATTTTTTTCGAGGGGAGGCATCTATTTAGTGTTAATTACCTTTTAGGATGCAGGGTCTCCTAGGTGCTCTCTCCTGAACCAAAAAAAAGTATTGTGAAAACCAAGTCCTGAGACTAAAGAGTCAATGTTTGGTGAAGCCTTTGGTAGGAGGTAGAGCGCGTTGGTCATGAGACTGGGCTTCATAAAGATGTGGATTCAGAGTTCAGCTCTGATGCCTTGAGAGTCATTCCATTTCCTATTAAATGGTGCATGATCCCCACTTCCTAGCATCCAGGTGAAGCCAAAAACAAGGGGAGGTATGTAAAGGGCTTGTTATACTCAGGGAATAACAACTATTTGAAGGTATGTTTAAAAATAAATAAGGCTACTGGGGGATGGACACTGGGGAGGGTATGTGCTATGGTGAGTGCTGTGAAAAGCGTAAGACTGATGATTCACAGACCTGTACCCCTGGAACAAATAATGCATTATATGATGATAATAAATAAATAGGGCTAGGGACACGCGGCTGGCTCAGTCGGTGGCGCATGCGAGTCTTGATCTGGGGTTGTAAGTTCTAGCCTGGCACTGGGTGTAGAGATTGCTTAAAAATAAAATCTTAAAATATAAATAAGTAAGGCTATTCATTGCCCCTGTGGGTGCAAGAGAGAATTCAAGGCAATCTGTCACTAATGATGGGCGATAACTTGACCTCTGTCAAGCGCTCTGCTTATTTTATGTACATTGGCATAATATACCAGGCACTAAGTGGCAAGTCACCAGGTGTCCATTTATAATTTGAATGAGTACAGGCAGTCTGGTTCTCTGGTCGGCATGTGGTAGAGCTTTATGCTCCTGTAAGAAAGGAGAGCATTGATTTCCTCTCTTTACAAAGAGGAGGGAGGCAGAGTTCCTTCCACCTCCTCCAGGGCCCCAGAGGGACAGAGTGGTGGATCTTTGAAGATTCGAGAACTGCATCGGTTACCTTTTCTTAAATAGAAAACCTTTGTAGATGGGATGAAATTGAACTTAACAATTTCTGCAAGTGTTGTAATGTGAAGCTCCAGGGTTAAGGCACACCGCACACACGGATCTCACTAAAAACTGTGCTAGAGCTGAAGCTTATTAGGTGTCCTTTGACACCACCATGACCCTAGAAGCCAGAAGGACTCGGACGTGACCTAAACCAGTTTCTCTTCCATCTCCTCCTCTGTCTGGTGCAGGAGAACCCTGTGGCCCGTCTGCACTTCTTTACATCCATCAGGGCATCTGGGATTACTAGCAGCTGTCCCCAGCCCGTGTTGACTCGGAGCCTCCCTGGTTCCCTGCAGGCTCACTCCACTGCAGGTGTAACAGAGCCCTGCACATCTCTGCGGGTCAGCTTGCTGGTGCTCCCAGCATGGAAGGAGCTCATTAGCAATTCCATTTCCTATGTGAATGGGGACAAGCCCACAGTGTTCCATGGGTGGGAGTCAGCTGCCATCAGACCCATAATCAGCCCTACATCACTGACCCCCACCTCCGGCCCACCTGTGTTCAAGCAGCACCACAACACCCCCATCAGTGGCCATCACTGCCCCCGGGAATCAAGTCAGCCTGACTCCATCATGGTGGGCGAAGTAGGCCCTGCTACTAGAGAAAGATCCTCCAACTATTATTATTGTGTGTGTATCATTATTGTGCGTGTGTTAGGAGTCACGTAGGAAGAGTAAGGATGCGGAATGATTCAGGAAGCAGGAATCGAAGAAAAAGTATGAGGTCATGTTGGTTAGCTCTGATCATAGCACTTTTTTTTCTTAAACCACAAAATGTGTTTGTGTGTAAGCGAGGGCCAAAAAAGTCAACTAGTATCTATTAAGCAACAACCTGGGTCACAATATCGAGTTGGATGTGGTTGGGAGAACATTAGAAGTATCTAAATTACACCCATCATTTTAGCCCTGAGTTAAGTACCCTGGCTTCTCATAGCCTACAGACACAGGAAGAGTCTCTCCCTCCTCAGATTTTCATTCTATTTATTATCTACCAAAAGATGCCTTGCTTTTGAAGGCCGTAAAACTTTTTGAGCACAAAAATCCCACAGAAGCCAGTATGGAAAGCGGGTCTAAGCGGAGGGACTCTGGTAGATAGAAGTGGGGATATGGTCGCCCTGTCATCCCTCTGTGGACAGCCTGAGAAACAGTGGGGTATTCTAGAACACCATTTGAAAAGTGCTTGCCCGTATCAGTTACTTGGCCATTAACTGACATACATTGTCTGGGTTTTTTTTCCCCCTGATTCTTGTGCGTTGGTTACTAGATTACAGATTTCTAAAGGACAAAGATTCAAATGAAAGGCAAGAGAAACAACAGGGGCTGGGAGTCAGGAGCCGGGCACTGCCACCCACCAGACCTGGCGCTTAAGACGGCTCAGTGTGCTGAGCCTGCAAAGGCCACACCAGACCATGTGTACGAAGTGTGACAAAATTCCCAGTTTCTCATGATAGTCCTGGTTTGCACTTGCTGGAGACCAGTTAACGTCACTAATTATTCTTAGGACCCCTTTCATTCTCAAAAGTCTCCCAATTTGAACGATCAATCACATGACCTCTCTATATAATGCCCCTTTTCTTTTTCTCCTCCCCCCCACCCCCGCTGAAGCACTTTATTTCCCTCACCCAGTGACCCGTTGCCAGGCCTAATGTTCTCACATGACAGGAGCAAACCAAAATTTGTTGTCATCTCTTAAGGAATTGAAAGTTGTGTACAAAAACCTTACATGAATTCAAAGGATGAATAAATTTACAGTTGTACACGCAAACCATTTTCCAGCTCTAGGCAATGAAGAGCCCACCACGTGCTGGCAGGAAAACATCAGGTGAGAAAGAAAAGTAGGTCTTAAGGCTCTCGGACCTTCCCAATCCTGTCAGACCGGCAAGACCAAAATGACGACTGGTTCAGGACTCTTGCTAGCTTCTGGAGAAATTCTGGAACAGGCAGCTCTTACCCATTAATGCCCTGCACAGAGCAGGAACTTCATGGTCTCGCAGCCTCTCAAACCAATGGGTCTCTCTGCCAGACTCACGTTCTCCCCTGCAGCCATGAAGCGGCCGAGCTGCATGGACAAAGGGTTTAAATCAAAGGTAAGTGCCGGCTACCAAACATATACCAAGGGGGCAGGGGTATTCTTGAACATACAAGGCCAAGGTCAAGATACAAGGTCAAGGTCAGGGGCAAGTTCTGCAGTCTTGTGCTGATACCAGATACTAGCGTCAAGGACAAATTTCTTTTCAAAGGCGTATTCCAGGTATAAGGCTACTTTGGGAATTATGATGCTGCACTCCCACTTCCCTTTACCCACTCGCTCCCACCCTAGGAGCCAGCACAGGGCTAAAGACACAAGAAGGGCTCGATGTCTATTACATTAGCTCAGGATAAGACACAGTTATTAACCTAAAGGAGCTCAAAACCTAATTGAGGAGATGATGTACACGTATGAAGCCTCTTGAAATCAATACAAGCCAGTGTGGGGGGAAGGGGGGATGCTGGAAGATGAATAGAAGAGCCCCAGGCAGGTCCCACATATTCTGGGCAGCAGGCAGGCGGTGCCTTCATGGCAATTGGATTTGAAACATCGGAGCCAAGGAGAGAGGCCAGATGAGGAATGGGCAGGACCAGACACACCAGACAGACCAGCCCATGGAACCCATGACTGGAGGCACGGGGGTTATAGGGTGGTGAGTGTTGGGGAGGCAGGGGCTGGGTCTGGGTGGGTGTCTGGAGGAGGCGTTCGGCAGCCGTCCGCGCAGGCAGTGGGTGTTGGCAAGGTCCCTACGTGGACAGACCAAAAGCAGGGAGGGCAGTATGGTAGGGGAGAGCCAGGCGTTGGGTGCTGGCAAGCCCACGCAGTCTCTAGCAGTATGGATAGGGAGTCCTGAAATGAGAACAGAGCTCCGGAGTTTAGGTGGGGGCTTTCTGAAAGTTGGGGAAAGTGAATGCTATGTTTTGGGCTGATTTGGCTACAGGGCATGCAAGGATCTCAGCGGTAGGTGAACACTGGAAAAATGAGCTGAAAATTGGCAGCGACCAAGCAAGAGGGATTCATTTGGTTTTGGGCATGGCCCCAAGGAGAGGAGCCAGCTGTCCAAACCACAAACTAGGGTCTAACATGGGTCGGTGCCAGTGTTCAAATCTGCCAGCAGGAGCCTGATCCCTGCCTCCTCTGATGGGTAGAAGCCAGGCAAAATGCACTGGGGCATTCTGGTAGGTCGCAGGGCCCGGCACATCTTTCCCAGCAGCATTTCTGGGAGGTGAGGTTGAAGGCAGAGCCCGGGAATCATATGAAATCTTAGATAGCAAATCCAGTGCTAGGTCAGAAAACAGGGGTTAGACTGAGACTATGTTTTAAGTTAAAGAGCTCAAGGGGAGATCATGAAATGAGGCAAAAGGGGCGAAGAGTGGAGGGTCAGGGACCACAGGACACCTCTCAAAGCAATTTCATTACAAAGTGTGGGGCCCGATGGGGGTTCCTACCCCTAGCAGTCCCATCATGGGTTGACATACGTGGGCTTGAGCCATTTAAAGAGGAGAGGATAGTACATGGCCACAACCATCTCCAGGTCGAGATCGTGAATGTTGTCAAGCAGGAGGGTTCTACGCAGTTCAAAGACTCCATCTAGCAGCTGGAGGGAACAGGGGGGGCCCTGGGGGACAGGAGGTAGCCGAGCCCTGGGGCAGGAGGCAGGGGTCTCCCCAAAGTCCACTGGGGTCAGGGTGAGCTTCAGTCCCAGGAGTAAAAGTCAGGATCTGGGACAGAAGCCCAGTCACAGAGACAAGGCACACCCACGTGAGATGAGAAGGAAAACTTGAACGTGTTGGATCGATCCCAGCCCTACCAAATATCAGCCTGGACAGCAAGACCATGGGCTGGTGGGATTTGGTTTATGCTCTGGACTCAGACGAATTAGGGTTTCAATCTCGAGTCTACCATGTGCTGGCTGTGAGATCGTCAGTTAATTAATATCTCTGAGTTGTGGTTGCCTCATCTTAAAGATGAGGATAACAACATGTACTTGGAACGGTTGCACAAAAATTAGGTGACGTAATGTGTATGAGGCACCAAGCTCCCTCCGTGCCCACCACCATTATAGATGCCTCATAAACAGAACTTTACTACCATTAAGACTAAATCCCAACCACACCTATAGGGAGGGAGGCAAACGGGGGAGTTTTAATACATGGCCAGGCTGGCCCAGATTACCACGGGAAAACGGATGGCGCTCACAGGTTGAAACCTGGATGGTGCTGACACAGGCAGGGACGAGCGGTGGCCTTGGTCCCATGGAAAAAACACGGAAAAAACAGGGGCTCGATTTCTAAAAACAGGCGTTCAGATTCAGAGAAGGACCAGCTGTGAGGTGCCAACTTCCTGGCCCTCATTTCCAGCTCAAGGAACACCGAGCCTACGGGCGAGGTCCAACCACCCTTTGCAGAAAGAAGGGAGGAACATGGGATTAGGAAACCAAGCAGCTCATGACACTGAGAACCAGTAGACACTCTCCAAAAAATATCCCCGCTCCTTAGATTGAGAATCCATGGTACCTAAAATTCCACCATCATATATCAATTTCTTTGAATTAAACATCCTTCTCCCCAAACATCACTGTTTAAATGTAAGCGCTGCAGGACAAGGAACACACTGGGTCCCTCACTCATAACTCATGTGTCCAGCCCTCCATCTGCGGAGAGCCTGCAACTCCCCCAAAGGACTCACCTTCCCCAGACACGGGGCAGCCACCGTGAGGGAAGGAGAGGGAGCATTTGTAGGACTATGAAGCCTTTGGAAGGAATCAGGAAAAGGTGGACGCTCACACAGTGTTTCTTCTCTTCTTTCTGCTGACCCTGGGCTTTCACGGGCGCTAGTTTAGACATCCGGTTCTGTTTTGTGCATCCGAGGGTCCTAGCGTCTAGGGAACTACAGGCATCTAGATATGGGGAAGATGGTCTTAGAAAGGTATGGAGAGGGTGCCTGGGTGGCTCAGTTGGTTCAGTGACTGCCTTTGGCTCAGGTCATGATCCTGGAATCCCGGGATCAAGACCCGCATCGGGCTCCCAGCTCCATGGGGAGTCTGCTTCTCCCTCTGACCTTCTCCCCTCTCATGCTCTCTCTCACTCTCTTTCTCTCAAATAAATAAATAACATCGTTAAAAAAAAAAAATAGAAAGGTACGGAGAGGGACGCTGTGTGCAGAGTTTCCCCTCCCTGGGGCCCCAACCTCCAGGATCTTCGTCCTTTGGTCTCCAGCCTTCCCCTGAAGAAGCTAATACCTATAAGCATGGACATAAGTCTGCTAAGGCAGCTTCGAACTGAAGCACCCATAGTGCATTGGAAATGTAGGTGCGTGGCTGGCTTATGTGTTTGACCACTGGTGGGCGACGGACGGAAACCCCTAGCCGCATGGGGCTGCCGAGCCCTGGAGACATGGCCCGTTCCAATGGAGATGTTCTGCCAGTGTACAACACACACCAATTTTGAAAGACTGTGACAAAAAGGGAAAAGAATGTAAAACGTCTCTTCTGTATTTTGTACATTGATTACCTGTTGGAAAGATCATACTTGGGATATGTTGGCTACATAAGATATATTATTAACATTAATTCCACTTTTTTTTTCTTTTACTTCTTGATGGGACTGTTAAGCCTTTTAGATCTGTATATGGCTCACATTAGAGTCCTATGGGACAGCACTGTTTTAGGCCAAATTGATGAGTCAGTTTTGTTCAAGGGGCCCCAGCTCCTGAGGGACTGGCTACCCCTGCTATGATTTGTCAGTTGGGCGGGAATCTGACCTCTGGCTGGTCACGGAGGGGTCAGCTTCCATGGTGAGAGGGAGGGTGATGGCTCTGGGTGAAATCATGAACATTCCCTTTACCCCTTGTTGGATCTGTCAAGGAAGAGCTGTTCCTCTTCCGTTCAGACACTTATCCTCACTTCGGCAGCTGAGAAGCTCTCCTCTCCTAGTCCCTTCCTCATCACCACTTTATGGTTCCTCCCTGTGTTGAGAAATAGGCTCTTTTTTTTTTTAAGACTTTATTGATTTATTTGAAAGAGAGAGCACGAGCAGGGGAGAGGGGCGGAGGGAGACAGAAAAGCAGACTCTCTGTTGAGCAAGCAGCCCGACACAAGCCTCGATCCCAGGACCCCGGGATCATGACCTGAGCTGAAGGCAGAAGCTTCACTGACTGAGCCACCCAGGCGCCCTCCCTGAGAAACAGAAACTCTTAACTCTTTATTTTTTCGCCAGCTGGCACTATGGAGGGATCGGGTCTCCATGAAAGTATCTTGTGCTTCTCTTAGGGAGCTCAGATCTCCATGTTAAGAAACTCTCATCTAGATGAAAAAACCTTCTCCATCTCCACCTCTGAAACTAGAAAGTTAGTCCTTCATTAGATTAATAAAGACACAAGCTTCACCTCATCTCTTGGCACGTTTACGTGGCATCTACGACACGCCCAACACCGAAGAGCAGAGCTTACAAAACAGATGTATGGTTCTGTATAGCATATTCAATGAGCCCATGGCTCCTTCCTTCTTGAACCACTAGCTTCACGTGGCCCCTAGGCATGACTTTATCTTTCTTCTTCCCATGTGACTGTCCAGTCCTTCATCCTACCTAGCTCCTCTTGGCCCTGATCTTTGAATACGGGCATTTCCTCAGTCTTCAGACCTCATGTTTTGAACTGTCACAAAGTCCCCATGCTACTGCTCTGTTCCAATGACTGTGCACCGAGAACACCTCATTTTTGTGACCTGGACTGGTCCCAACCTCTCACGCACACCCCAGACTCATAAATGCCTCTCTCTCTTCAACATTTCCACTTGGATGTCTCCTAGGCATCTCGAATGTCACATATCCAAAGCTAAGTTCTGGTCTCTCGACCAAAGTCTGCCATGACTTGGAATACTGAGAACGCATCCTTCCGGTAAAAAAAAAAAAAAAAAAAAAAAGAAATTGAATCATTCTTGATTCCTCTTCCTCTCACATCCCACTTCTAATCTGTCAGCAAGTCCTATCAGCTCTACTTCAAAATATACCCACATTCTGACGCTAAACCAACCCAACCTCTACACCCTTGGGTCAAGCCACTGCCATTGTATATGGGGGATTTTTGCGATCGTTTCCTAATGCTTCTCCCGCTGCTATTCTTGCCTTCCCCTATAGTCTATTTTCAGGTAAAAAGCCAGAGCAACTGTTGAAAAATAGAAGTTGCAGCCTTTCATCCCACTGCTCAGAATCCGGCAACAACTTCCATGTCTCTCCAAGCAAAATCCAAAGTGTTTGCTGCATCTATCAGGCCTACCACGCTCTCCCCTTGCTGTCTCCCATGCAGCCACTCCTTGCTTTCCTTGAGCACAGGGGCCAAACTACTCTGGTTTCAGAGCCTTTGAATTTGCTCTTGTCTCTATGCAGAAAACGCTTTTCCCAGATATCTGCATGGCTTGATCCCTTTATTCCCTTCAGGTCTCTCTCTGCTCAGATATCAAAGCAGTATTCCGGGGGCACCTGGGTGACTCAGGCAGTTAACCTTCCAGCGTTTGGCTTCTGCTCAGGTCATGATCTCAGGGTCATGAGATCGAGCCCCGTGTGGGTCTCCGTGCTCAGTGTGGAGTCTGCTTAAGATTCTCCCTTCCTCTCCCTCCCCTCATGCCTTTTCCCCTGCTCACTTCTCTCTCTCTAATAAACAAAAATCTTTTTCAAAAAATGTTAAAAAGCAGTTCTCTGCACCAGAACTTTGTATCCCCTTATTCTTGCTCGATTTTTCTTCCCGGCCCTCATTACCACCTGGTAGATCACATATTTGCATGCACAGTTATTGCCTCCCTCCCACTGGAACAGGAGGCCTCTGACAGCAGAGGTGCCTTTTCCTTCACTGCTGTCTCCCAGCAGCTGGGACGGCCCCCGACACATTGCAAGTGCTAAAACAACACTTGCTGAGTGCATGATGGCCAAGAAATGGTTTTCCCTCAGGAAGACTATGAGGCAGACAGGAAACACGTACACGAATAAATGCACACCATCACAAATAGTGATGAGTGCTGTGAGGAAGCTGACTGGTCCAGGGATGGAGAAGCCACTTTAAATAGGGTGGCCAGAGGGGATCTTCTGGAAACCTTGGCATTTAGGGTAGGATTCGAGGGATGGGATAGGGCCAGCCCCATACAGGGTGGGAAGACCATTTGGAAGGGGGCGGGGAGCACATTCAAAAACCCTTCAGCAGGAGTGAGTTAGACATCTTCAAAGACCTAAAAGGGGGCCAGTGGGGAATGGAAAAAATAGGAATTGATGTTGACGAGCCATTCAGAGGCCAAATCATCAAGGGCGGGGTGGGCTGTTGAAGAAATTAGATTTTTATTCATAGTTTTGTCTAAGGCTCCACACGTTAGTAACTTGATGAGAGGAAGGTCTGAGGTGGCCTCCAGAGCTGGCATTTGGGCATCTGGAGCATTAATTTAAGCTTCTGCACAAAGCTTCTCAGTTAGGAAGGGAGTGGCTTTTACAGGGAGAGGGCAGACTTATCCTCCTACAACAAGGCTTCCAAGATGCCATTTCCCGCGCAGGAAGCAACAACATTCTCCCTTTCTCAGACGCAGCCCTCAACAGCTCCTGCTTTTATGTTAGTTCGTCCCTCTTTAATTATGTAGCCAGTCTGAGCACGCACTCTGACAAAACACACATGACATTTCCAGTGGAGCTGGCCTAGTCCTTGGTCTCTTCCCTACATCCGCACAGCTGCCCCTGGGCCTTTGCTCATGCTGTTTCCCAGGAAAGAAATACCATGTGCCTCATCCGCATGGCCCAAACCCACTCTAGTCTGAAAATAACCGCAAGGTCAGAGGTATAAGCCAGGATCATGATTTCAAATTTACTTTATCACCGAAATAGGCTTCATAATGCCTTCCCCTATCCTACAAAAAAAAAAAAAAAAAAGACATCTGCATTCTAATCTCCAGAAACTGTGGCCATTACTGCATGTGGCAAAAAAAAAAAAGGTCTTTGCCGATGTGACTAAATTAAGGATCTTGACATGGGATTATCCTGGATTATCTGGATGGGTCCTAAAATGCAACCACGGGTATCTTTATGAGAGAGAAGCAGAGGGTGAAAAGACCCAGAAAGGGGAAGGCAGTGGGACGGCGGAGCCAGAGATGGGAGTGACGCAGCTCCAAGCCGAGCAGCAGTCCCCAGAGCCTGGGGTCTGTGAGAGCGGATTCTCCCCTCCAGCCTCTGGGGAGAGCGCGGCCCTGTGACACTGACTGCGAATTTCCGGGTCTCCAGAACCGTGACGGAATACATTTCTGTGGCTGTAAGCTACCAAGTTTACGGTAATTTGCTACAACCGCCATAGCAAATTAATACAATTACCTTACTCTTGACCTGGGCATCTTGTCCCGAGGGTCACACTGCTGCTTCCCGGCGGGCCTTCCGGGAAATCGCTGGGTACCTGCCGGCCTCTCCTGCCTCTTTAGGTCCTACGCACTCACCTGGACTGCGTCCTGTTTCCCAGGTTTGTGGAGGCGTTTCCTGTCTCCTGCCCCCTTCATCCTCAAGCCACATGATCAAGCCAGCCGGGTGCCAGGCACACACCCAGGGGGGCCCGTCTGGGCAAGCCCAGACTAGCGAGGAGGCTAGTTCCGCAAGACGGGAGCAAGGCGGTGGGGCGTGGACGAGTGGGTGGCTGGAGCTCGTTAGCTTGTTTGGGTTTCCTAACTTTGACAACACCAGGTGCTTGGGATTGTGATGCCGAGACGCAGAAAACAAAGGCTCTGACCTGAAATGCAGGGAAGAACTGATAAGACCTAATGGTTGATGGCTTGGGGAGGGGGAAGGGGGGGTGTGGGGGGCAGGGTAAATAGTAGCACTATGGACCGAAGTGCAAAAAATGAGGAAGCAATGGAAGGGTTTTTTAAATACTTTATTTATTGGGACACCTGGGTGGCTCAGTTGGTTAAGCAGCTGCCTTCGGCTCAGGTCATGATCCCAGCGTCCTGGGATCGAGTCCCACATCGGGCTCCTTGCCCCGCAGGGAGCCTGCTTCTCCCTCTGCCACTCTGTCTGCCTATGCTCACTCGCGCGCTCTCTCTCTTTGACAAATAAATAAATAAAATCTTTAAATAAAAATAAATAAATATTTTATTTATTTATTTGAGAGAGAGAGAGTGTGCAAGTGCGGGGGGAGGGGCAGAGAGAGAGAAAATCTCCAGTAGACTCCCTGCTGAGCCCGGAGCCTGATGTGGGCCTCGATGTCACGACCCTGATCATAACCTAAGGCAAAATCAAGAGTCGATTGTTCAACCAACTGAGCCACCCAGGTGGCCTGCAATGAAAGTTTGGAGAGAAAATTAGGAAATGTTGAGTCTTAGGTGGGCGGAGATGACCACTAGGAAAGTTGTCGCCTATGGAAGGTCCCATCCCGAACTCGCTGGTGCTTCTAGAATCCTCTGGTTATGTTTTTAATATTGTTGTTGTTTTTGTGTTTTGTTTGGTTTGGTTTTGAGAGCACGCAGGTGGGGGGAGGGGCAGAGGGAGAGGAAGCAAAAGGATCTTAAGCAGGCACTGCACCCAGCATGGAGCCCGATGTGGGGCTCAATCTCACGACCCTGAACTCACAACCTGAGCCACAACCAAAAGTTGGGTGCTTAATAAACTGAGCCCCCCGGGCGCCCCTCTGGCTCTGATTTATTGTAGCCCCAATAACCCTATATCATGAATATGGGCCTTTCTCTCTCCCTAAGAGTCTGCGAGCTCCTTAAGAAGAGATCACATCTTATTCTAGTTCCACCCCCAGAGAGACTATCTGGCCCCTAGTAGATGCTCAGTGAATCGACTTGGAATGAATCACTGAATGAAACCGAGCTCAGATCAGAGGTTCAGGCTGAGGATGACATGCCTGGAGCAGGCAGGCCACTTTGAGGTAAGAGTTGATGCCATGGTAAATAGCACAATGGAAGGGGGTGGCTGCCTGATCTGCCACCAGCCAGATGTCGCAAGAATAGGAGGTTCTAGCAAACCTGAGCTCTAGAGAGGCACACTCTTAAACTTTGACCTCCCATTCGGGTGTCAGGGATCATAGTCATCAAATGAGGAAGAAGACAGGAGTCTGAGCCATTGTCGTCCACCCATGGCTTGCTGAAAAGGAAAAGTAATTTTTATTTGCCAGCTGGTACAAGGTTCATTCACCCTTATCATGGTTGTCATACAACATTATAATAAGTATCCATCAGGGGCATAAAGATATTCTGCATGTGACGTGCCTGACTTCTGGGCACTGGGAATTATATTTTGTGCCATACCCAGGATCTGGTCTACAGGGAATGTGCTTTTTTGGCTGGATCCTGTTACTCCTAAAAAGTAGCCCAAAGCATGGAGCATTCTCGAAAATGCATTTCAAGCATTTTAAGGCTGCCCCTCAAATTGCTAGCCAGATCCTTGTTTCACTTCCTGCAGGCACCAGGATATGGGGTTCAAGACCTTCTGAATGCCAAAAGCCATAGATAATAACCCCGGCCATTTTAGACTCTGCTCTTACCTTCATAGCCTGGACATATAATTGAATTTCCCCAGGAATTTTATGATATATTGATTGAACCTAATTAAGTCTCTATTATCTGCCTTAGCAGCCTCTACCCAGAACTATTCAATTCAAACAACATTTACTAAGCTACTAAGTACAAAGCTATGTGCGGGGCCTCTGCTAGACACAGAGATAAGTAAGACCTTGTCCCTCTCCACCATGAGCCCTGCGGCCCCTGGTCCTGGAACCGTGAGGGTTTATGTACTGATACTCTTACACAGGAACATAAGATAAATACTGTAAAAGAAACGGAGAGAGCTGTCACCACATTCACAGTGAATTACTGGGTTGAAATGGTAAAGATCCAAATTGTTCGTTTGAAATAGGAATGACTCTACGTATAGGTTTTTAAGCACTTGTTCTTAAAACAGAGCCTAGGGAATACTGACTCACCTGGTATTAGGTACCACACTCACTTCATTCATGATTATTAACCCCGACGTGTCCTCCCAGTAACCATCATTCTCATTCCTCCACTTCCAGCCCTCTTGCTTGAACATACACAGAGCGGGGGTTATCTCCTAGGGAAGTGCAGAAACGTTTTTAGGATGACCCAGGGTAGCTTTTGTTCCTTTCCTTGGCTCTGCTCGGTAGGATGCTCCCTAGTCCCCTGGCAAAGACGACACGTTGCTGAGTTAATACCCTTGACAGTTCTTTCCCGCTCCTTCTTCCCGAGAGAGACTACTGTTCTTCCATGTCTCCACTACTGCCAAGGCCAGAAGCCAGGCATGCAAGAGTGGGGTGAAACCAAATTTGCAAACAGACCTCACTCTACCCAAACTTTGGAGAGAAAATTACGCTTAAGGAAAATCACAGCTATTTTTCCAGAATATCGTCATACATAACCCTGTCAAATAACTTCAAGGTGAATGGTATTTGGTTTTATATATATTTCTATGTGTGTATGTATGTATGTGTATCCTAATATATATATATATATATATATATTCAATGTGTGTATGTAAACTTGTAATTTTAAACTTCATGGTTATTTTCAGAAACTGCACCACAATTAGAGCCAACTCCGAGTAGGCAGTAAATGCTTACATTGCATCACACAAGCTTCCAGACTTAAACTGTATGTGTGGTTAATTTAAAAAGAGATTACCATGCTTTCCTGCACATATTAGCCTAAACAACTCACTTAGCCTTAAATCCAAGATACTTTTACCAAATGGGAATATCTGCCCTCCTGAATTTTCAAAGTGGTTGGTGATGAAAAACAAATAGGATGGTGTTGGTAAGACCACTCTGCATAAAACAAGGGAGTTAGGATTATCATTATTGAAAAGAATCTTCTGGACCTTTGGGTCTTTCCTTTGGTATCTGTAAGCCACCAGGCGAGTTAGCTATCACGGATGCTCAAGATGGACTTTTTCTGTCTTTCCATTAAAACTATTCATAATCTTGGACCCCAAACATCGAAGTCTAGTAGTTAGTCTACTCAGGAAATTCTAGAACCTTACCTGCCATTTCTTCAATAAGGGTTGTATTCAACATTCCCCTGTGCCCGGCAGAGCATAGACCTTGGAGATGCTAAGACGAGTAATTCCCAGTCTGTGTAGAAAGGGCTTGGAACATAGCCGAAAGAAACAAATAAGTAAATGCAGTAAAAATTTTATAGGCGCTATCTAGAAGCCTGCGTGGAGAACAAAGAGCAGGGAGGAGGGAGTGGTTGAAGGGAGCGTGGGTGGGAGCGTGACAGACTTTGCTGATCCCCCACCTAACCATCATCCCTTCCCCTCCCCCACACCAGCTTCCACCAAAGAGACTTGAAAGTCAAATGCTGCCTTCCTCACCCTCCCTCCGCCCTAAGCACCCATGGGACCTGGAGGGGGTCGATGAGATCAAAGTGTCACTTTGCTGGCCGGTTTCTGGGAAAGTGTTGCTTTCTTGAGAAAAGAATTTGGGGTCGATTGTATTTTGCAAAGATGGCTACAAAAGTATCCCCCGCCAGGGGTGCTCTTCCAACAGTGTGATTGTAGAGCTCCTCCCGGGAAGAGGTGGGGTCAATATCCTCTTCCCTTGACCCCGGGGGGGGGGGGGGGGGGGGGGGGGGGAAGGTGTGTCTTTAGTCTTAGCCAACGGAATGCACCGAAAGCGCCGCCGTGACGTGTGAGGTTGGATCACAAAAAAGCCGTGCATCTCCACGTCTTCCTCCGGTACACTTGCTTCTGGACACCACATGGAGACACTGGGTCTAGACGGTCCGGCCAACAGCACCGACCACGAAGCCTAGGAGTGAGGATGTGTCTCAGGGTTTGCAGCCCCATGATTGAATTGAGACTTCCAGTCTTCCCAGCTGAGACCCCAGACGTGGTGGGTTAGGACCACCTTTCCCCATGGTGCTCTGTACAAGCTCCCACACCACAGAATCTGTGAGCATAATTAAATGGTTGTTTTGATGCCATTTAGCTTTGGGGGGTTTGTTTTTACATCTGGACTGAGGACATGGTTGGCATTACTCCTTCTCTCGGCTTCCAGCCTTGATTCTGGGAGCTGAGCAGGGTGGGAGTGGGGGAAACCTTACAAGCATGTGGTGAAAGCGTCATGTGGATCTTGACGAGGTCGATCTGTTAAACCAACATCTGCAACTGCCTATCTCCAGACCTTCTGGAATGTGAGCAAAATTAATACACTCCTGTTGGTCTGTACTGCTGAACGCCAGATTATCTGTTGCTTGTTAGAAGCACCCCTAACTCATACATGAGAGCCCTACTGGTAAGATTTGGTAGATTTGTGGGGGACAAAATTTGATTTTTAAATGTCGCTGACTGTCTAATCGGAATAAAAGCAGAAATAGCTATTGTAGCCTGGGCTTCTGAGAAGTTTGGCTGTGAAGAGAATGAGAGAAATGAATTGGTAGCTGGGGGGCAAATTTGCCTATGGGCAAATTTTATAGTCCATGAGGAAATATCTAGTAAAACCATAGAGATTAAAGCAGGAAAGAGAATAATATCAGTAATTATTGTACAGCTCAACCCTGCTTTGGCCCTCTCCATCTTCAGCCGATCTCAAAGACTCTCTTGGGAATTTTTAAAATAGAGCCGGCTTCATGGGCGTTCAACCTGTAGAGCTGCACAAGGACCTCATGCTTAGAAGGACTCCATGGTTGATTTAATGCTCCCCTGTTTCTGTCTTGAAATTCCTAATATTTTTTGAACAAGGGGCCTCATTTTTATTTTGCACTGATTCCTGCAAATAACAGACGGTCCTGCCTAAAAAGTGTTCTGCTCCCATGACCCATTCACGTACAGTGCTAAGAAACGTGGACTTTCATTACCCATGGATCTTCAAGGGCATTCTGTTCTGTTTTTAAGTAGCATAGCACACGTTGTCATATGTGCTATGACATCCTCAGATGGCCGTTAAGATGGTGGCTTTCTCCATCTTGGGAATTTTCCAGCTCTCTGGAATGATTGCAAACCCAGAGAGACTATTGAAGACCCTTAATAAAACTGTGCCATCCAGGTCCATGGGTCCTCTGGCCCGCACCTGCCCCATGAAGGTCAAATGCATTCGCAGAGCTGGGAATCAATTCCCCAGGAACTATACCCCACATCCCCCAGATGACTGGGCAGGTTAGTGGCCCACCACTGACTAATACTTTCCATGTGACCTGCTGAAATAGTCCTCCCACAGGAATTATGGATTCTCTTGTTCATCCTCCCATCTCCCCCACAGCTACAATTGTACCTGTAGAGTACGCTCCAGGTCAGTCACTGGGACATACGTCATGGAACAAAGGCTCGGTATGAAGTCTCCAGCAAATGCAGCTCGTTAAAAGGGGTCCTCTATTGATGGAATGACCTCGGTTGCCACCCTCTTTTTTAATTTTTAATCTGAGTACAGTTGACACACAATGTAACATTAGTTTCAGGTGTACACCGTAGTGATTCAACAAGTCTCTGTGTGATGCTCACGGCAAGTGTAGCTACCATCTGTCACCATGCAATGCTGTCACAGTGTCATTGTACCATACACAGCACAGTAGACTTGAAATACTTGCCTAGCAAGTATTTTAGCAAATTCAAGTATTTTAGCAAATACAAATAAAATACTATTCAAGTATTTTAGCAAGTATTTGCAAATTTAGCAAATTTAGCAAATACTTGCTAAAATACTGTATTGCCTAGGTCAAGTAGACTTGAAATACTGTACACAGTATTCCCCGTGTTCCCTGTGCTCTGCCTGCCATTCCCATGACTTACTCACTCCGTAACTGGAAGTCTGTACCTCCCACTCCCCTCCACTCATGTCCCCCACCCCCCATCTACCTCCCCTCTGGAAACCATCAGTTTGTTCTCTGTATTTATGGCTCTAATTCTGCTCTTTGTTTATTCATTTTTTTATATTTCACGTGTAAGTGCCGTCAGAAGGTATTTGTCTTTCTCTGCTGACTTATTTCACTTAGCATAATCCCCTCTAGGTCCACCCATGTTGTCATAAATAGCAAGATCTCATTTTTTGTGGCTTTTTTTTAGATTCCTCTACTTGTGTGTGATGTGTATATATCCCATCTTTATCTATTCATCTATCGATGGACACGTGGGTTGTTTCCATACCTTGGCAAATGCAAACAATGCTGCAATAAACATAGGGGTGCGTATATCTTTTTGAATTAGTATTTCTTTGGGTAAATACCCAGTAGTGCATATGATATTTCTATTTTTAATGTTTTGAGGGACTTTATACTGTTTTCCACAGTGACCGTACCAATTTGCATTCCCACCAATGGTGCCCAAGCGTTCCTGCCATACTCCTTATATTTTATCTCTCTAGCTGCCCAGAAGACTTCAGGACATCTCCCTGGGGACAGGAATAGCTAAAAATATTCAAGCAAGAGATTTAATCAACTCTCACTGATGTGGACTAACAAAACACCATTCTCTCTTTCCTTCCTATGTTGGGATTACCAGAACCTGGGACCTCCCCCATTGCCTCTCATAGATCCTCTCTGAAGTGGGGAAAAAGGGGCACCAGAGTGTTCTGTGAAACTGTCATTTTCAAGCCATCAGGTATGTGCCACAGCTATAGATCACGAATTCCACAGGTAGAGTTCATTTCTTTTCTAGAGAGAGTCATGGTGACCAGGATTCCAACCAGCTGCGTTTCAATCCTACCAAAATAAAAACCAGGAATGGGAGCAGGAGGTCTGTTGGGTAGGGTGAGGATTTGGTAATGTAGTGAGAGGGCCTGCCATGGATGCCCAGGTAGGTGTCTATGGTCCCATCATCCCCGAAACAAGGCAGCAGACTGCTACCAAGCTCCCTCATCCTCTCCACCACTGGGTGGTTGGGGAACTGTGGACATGCCCCACCTGACCTGATTCTAACTGGCTCAGAGCGTGCGGGAGAAGGCATGTGGAAGCTTCTAGCAGATAGGGGTGTGTGTTGCTGAGAAGTGGAGGTGGGAACTTACCTCCTCCTCTCCCCTGACCTCTCCCTGTGCTAAGGGAAGAGGACAGGATGAATTTATGTTCCCACTTCTATTAGCAGGGCTCAGCAGCCATTAAAAAAAAAATACATCTAAGCATTTGTTTTTAATTACAAATGGAGAAGTGCTAGCAGAAAACTGAAAAGCAGAAGATGGATTTTTACCTACCCAGGGGAAAATCTGGCTAAAAAACAAAAAAGAGAAAAGAAAAAACCCTGAGTGTTTGATATATATCTTCAGGACCCATTTCTGTGTCCACGATAGGAGACCCCATGGTTCAATGCCTGCATTTCATAGCAGCCTGAAATCATTTCAGCCCAAACACCTTGAAGAGGCATATGGTCCACAGGCGTATTTTTCAAAATCCCCTTTTTCTTCTCCCACCCACTGTCCCACATGCAACAGCTCACTTCTCCTTTCTCAAAACCCTTCAGAAAATATCCTCCTAGCCCTAGCCAACGTGCCTATATCTTTCTCCCCCTTTTACTTTGCTCTCAGTTCTCAAGGCAGAAGCCTAAGAAAGCTCATCTTGAAAGATGGGTCCTTCCACAAGAATGAGGGAGAGAGAGAAAGCTACAGGACTCAGAATTCTTTGCAGGTGGAGAGAGAAAAGCTGAGATTCTCTACACGGGCTCGTTTTCTCATCTTACACATGCAGTTAAAAACATAGATGTTTTTCTACATCAATAAATATTCTTACATGTAATAATTTTGAATGGCTCCCTAGTATTCCATTGTAAACTATAATAAATTATTATAAATAAAGTATAATTTCTGTAACTGAACCACTAGTAGTTTCTTTGCAACTTTCACATAAGATCTGTGATAGCTTTCGCTGTTGCTTACATCCTTCGCACACCCTCAATTATTGACTGAGGATAAATCTCCAAAAGTAGGGATTCTGCTGCATTAGTTGGGATATTTTTGGCCACTTATGTGACATGCTGGGATTTAATTAGCATGCATGTATTTATATCTGGGATAAAGTCAGAGCTGGGACGGTGGGTTTGGTTCCACAATATCAAGGACCCAGGCTCTTTCTATCTTGAGGCTTCAGCATCCCTAGATGATGCTCTTGTCCAAGTGATCTGAATTCTAGACAGTAGGACAAAGGAAAAGGAGGGAAACGAGAGACCTCACTTGTGTCCCTTCACGGCTCAGCCTGGAGGGCACCACATCCCTTCTGCTCTCGTCCCATTGACCAAAACTTACTCACGTGCTCATTCTCAGCTGCAGGGAAAGCTGGGACTATCATCTTTACTCCAAGTAGCCCAGCTAAAAATTCTATTACCGTTCAATAAGGGATTAATGAGCATACATGTTTTTAAAGCTCTTTATTTTATTTTTATTTTTTTTTTATTTTTTATTTTTTTAAAGATTTAATTTATTTATTTGACAGACAGAGATCACAAGTAGGCAGAGAGGCAGGCAGAGAGAGGAAGGGAAGCAGGTTCCCCGCTAAGCAGAGAGCCCGATGCGGGGCTCAATCCCAGGACCCTGGGATCATGACCTGAGCTGAAGGCAGAGGCTTTAACCCACTGAGCCACCCAGGCGCCCCTATTTTTATTTTTATTTTTAAGGCTTTTGATATCTGCTATCTCATTGGTTTGCAGAAAGACTGTAGGAATTTATATCCCCTTTGCCCACACAGGACCTTTAAAATATCTCACCAAATTAATAATGGAAGAAGATTATTGTTGGGCTGCTTTGCGTTACATTTTCTTAATTTCTGGTGATGTCCACACCATTTTTTTTTTCTGTTGAAATACATCTCAGAAATGGCTTCAGCCATTTCTAAATTCTAAACGCAGAGTGAAATGGGCAGCCCAGATTTCAAGATTAGAGACTCTCAGTAGGGCACGCCAGTTTGCCCACTGTCTTTAGGTCTGTTTTGCTACACACAGTTCTAATCCTGGTTCTCAGGGGTGGTCCCTTTTTTTTCGCCAGGTATGGACCTACTGTTGCCAAGTAGGTCTGCCCTTGGGTTTTACTGTTTCAAAGACTTTGATGGCATGGTGAGGCGGCCCCTTTGAAGCAGAGGGGGAATTACTCAACTTGAAAGGACTGTTGTTTCTGGGAATTCCAGCTACAGTAAGTTCATTGTTACCTTTATTCATTTAGTGTTGCAGGGTCACCAGGACGCCCCGTCCCAACTCAGACTAGATAGCCTGGTTCGGGGTCATAAAACCTCTTGCTGGGTCTGGGAGATGCCCACTGTATCTGTCAGGAAAGGCTAGGTTCTGCTGAGGTAATAAACACTCTCAAATTCAGTGACTTAAAACAATAGTTTTTTCATATTTACATAATCGTCTATCTTGGGTCAGTGTCAGGGGCTCTATTCCAAATCACCCTTATCGTGGAACCAGGGTAAGGACTTCACCATCTAGAACATGGCCAGTCACCGACAGAAAACTATGCACTTATTCACCAAGCTTTTTCCCAGAAGTGACATGTTACTTTCATTCACCTCCTATTGGCCAAAGCAAGTCACATGACTGCTCTTAACTTCAAGAGGGATGGAAATGCAATGGTACCACCATGTGCTCGGAGAGCTGGAAATATTGGGGACTAACATTAATGACTACCAGACTCCTGTTCCTGTGGAAGTAGGGGGTGTGGAGAAGACTTCAGGTTTGGGAAGTCTCCAGAGTTATCTTGGTTAGCTTCCAAAGGGGTCTAGGTATGTTTCCCGTGGTCCTTATGAACCCGGAAGCTTAAGACAGAGTCTTGTCTTACTTGCTTTGGATCCCCAGCAACGGGTACATCTCTTGGCACATGGCAATTGCTCAACAAGTACTTAGTGAATGGGGAATGAGGGAGGGAATATGATCCCTGTAATAGCTTTGATATAAAGGTACTAGAGAGCATAGGACCAAATTGCTAGGAAGGTCCATTGCTTGGGGCAGTCCAAGTCACTACATGAAAGGAGCCAGAAATAATATGTTCATATAATATAACTAGTAGGTGTGGATGAAATGGTGGGTGGCTAGCTAGAATGGAAGGATATTGACCCACCATTTTTACCATCACACACACATGCCTGTATGACCTTGACTCATGCACTCCCAGCGTGTCTGAGTTCACATAAGTTCAGCTTAAGTTCCAATTATCACACAACACCATGTGTCCCCATAGGCACGCACACACATACACCCAGCACTAGCTGATTATAAATGTCTTGCTCATTCTTAAAAGAAGCTTGCTAATACTCACAACTGCTGAAAGAAGCAAGAATAAAGAGCCTAAAAAGTTTCCGTGACTTAACTCTTCATGGGCAAGACGACAGAACAAATTCATTCTTTATGTTTTATCTTGTTAATCTTCTAAACCAAACACGTAATACACGTTGTGTTAGTAAAAATATTTTCATTGCAAACCCCCAAATCAGTTCAGACCAAAGACGAAATGAACAGGGGCACGTGGTGGGCTCAGTAGGTAGACATTGGGACTCTTGACCTTGGAATCATGCATTTGAGCCCCACGTTGGGTGTAGAAATTACTTAAAATAAAACTTTCAGAAAAATGAGAAGAAACTGTAAAACCTTAAAATTAAAGTAACTCCTAAAACCTCAAGAAAGACAGAACCCAACAAATTTTCAAAGAATCTTTTCTTGACATTGCCACCAGATGATACAACGCCACAAATCATTCCAAGTGTAGGTACGGAGGTTCAGATTCTGGGAGAGCATGGGACTGGCCGAGGCCAGATGACATGTAACCACTTCACGCTGGGTGGGGTACGGTGCGGAGGCAGTGAGGTGGGAAGGGAGAAATGCTTAGCTCTCAGGACATCCAGAATCACATGGACCAAAGACAGGGTAGTTACCTGACGTCATGGACGCTGATCAGAACAAAAGCAATAGAAGCTCATGACAGGTGCTTCTATTTTTAAGTAGAAAACATGGATACACAAGGAAAATGAAAATCACCTGCATTCCCCTTACAGTTTATATTTTGGCATATAGCCTTTCAGACATTTCTCTAATCATATATCATTTTTTTCTTGGCAAAAACCGAGCCATACTACGCACCCTGCATTATAATTTGTCTTTTTTTTCCCCCACTGAAAATACCTTGCAAAAACGCTAAATAATCCACAGGATTGAAATATAATTTTAACTCAGAGAAAGGGGATTCAAATGAACTGTAATCAAAGATAGTGACTAGTAGACTAATTAGTCAAAGAGAGAGTAGGAATTTTGGAGTCATGGTTTCTAGACCGACTTTCCTACCCATAAACAACTACTACCGGGATATCTGAATGTTTATGTCTCTGCATAGCTGTCTACCTACGGACACACCTACCCATCAGCTAGTTAGCTACCTCTATTACCAGTCATGATGGATTCAGTTATGTGCCAATAGCAAACCATCCTGAAATCTCAATGGCTTTATAAGTACATTTCTCCATCTCACTACATGTCTGATGCAGGTTGGGAAGACTCTGCTCATCCAGGTACTTGGAAACATCCAGGTCATAAAACCTCCATCTGAACCCAGCAGGGGCATAAAGTGTGGCAGAGTATACCCCTGTTCCCCAAGCTTCACCCAGAAGTGATACATCTTGTTATTTCTACTCACAAGTCATCAGCCAGCATAAAGTCTCATCACCAAAGCAGGAATCCTGTCACGTACCTTAGTTTACCTCCAGAAGAACTAGAATATTTGAGGTGCCAAGTAGCAAAGATGACACTTTGTTTGAGTGTATAAACAATTCAGTCGTCGAAATTGGGTTGGAATAGAGAGTAAAATCTTTCCCGGTTTGCAAAGCCTTTAAGAGGATCAAATGATTTAACCATATTAGTCAGCGTTTGCATCATAAACCATTTCCCTTTCTATCCTAAACTGTATTTCGTCTCTCCCCTTAATCCTCTGTTCATATAATATCAAACAAACCAGAAAGTAAGGACACGGACAGCTGATTCTAGCAACTCACGCAGAAGACAATTTTGTGTTACGCTAAAATGCCCAATGGTATTAATTCTAGGTGATCTAAAACAAAATAGAGTACGTTTGATTACTCTGTTTTAAAAACTATCCTGAGGAATTTTATATTAAAATGAGAGCACTGTTATCAGTGAGTCCGACCAGGAGACTATTAGGAAGATAATACCAGTAATAACACATAGCTTTGGAGCTAGTTTATTTCAAGTGTTGCCTACTGGATGTATTAACTGATTAAATGTTTGCAATCTTTTTAAAGAAGTCATTTATTACACAGACTATGGGAAAACTACATCTGGAGCCACACTGCATGGTGGGACTCAGGTTTATCCATCTGTTACATTTATTGACGGGTCCCAAGGCGCTGTAGCCTTGCGGAAAGAGAGATGGCATTGGTCGTCATGGGAGGTTCACTTGAGCCCCTGGGTACCACTGGAACCAAGCACAGTCATCTGCTTGGAGGCTGAGATGGGAGCAAAGGTAGCTGTCTGAGCAGTACTGGAAGCTACAGATTTCAGGGCAGACAGGTGCCAGGGATGCCCTCTGATGAGTCTAGACACCAAGGCTCACTTACAACCAATCTCATCAACTGACTGGTAAAGGTGCAGCAGGCAGAGGTGATGAAAAGAGATGAGACCGTAGGGCCGGCAGTTTGCAGCTCTTGGAAAAGGGAGCGGGTGATCAGCAGAGCAGAGGACCCCCTGAAACCCAGGGAAAGGGGTAGCAGGATCTGGGTATGGAAGGACCTAAGCACATTGGGTAGAGAGGAGGAGGTGTCCTAGAAAAAAAGCCAGAAAGACTTACTGAAGAACCAAAGTTCATTGCAGAGGAAAACTAGCTGGGGCTTGGGGGCTGGGGTGTAGCTTCCTGGTCATCTGTCTTCTGAACAGATAGGGAATGTGCAAATGTCCTGAGTCTAACACACACTCTCTTGCCAGATCTTAGCTACTCTGAGCAGAGAGGAGAACGTCTGTCAGTCCTAAAAATGGAGGGGATAGGGTGAGGGAAGAGACCTAGACCGGCCAAAACTGGATTCTGAAAAATGCTGCCAATCCTGTTCAGTTCACCCATCCCCCTTTGACATCCCTGAGGGTGCATGCATGGTGATACAAATGCAAGTTTTAATCAAGGCAGCAAGTATTTTTTTCCAGTTTAATATAACAAGCATAATGGTTAAGAGTCAGTATTATTTTTTTAATGTGCCCAATAAATTAGAATTTCTAGTTGCGACTGCAAAAGCAATACGTGCCAATTGCAGAAATTTTTGGAAAAGCAGAAAATAATAAAGAAAAAAATTTAAAGTGCCCATAATCTCAGTGCTGGGAAATAGTTACTGTTAACGTTTAATATGTTTCCTTCTTGTCTTTGTCTATGCAATTTTTAGCAATTCAGGTTTTTTTAAACATGGTAGATTAAATGTTATATACAGAATGAATCCCACATTTATCATTTTAAGTTAAAATATGAACACTTCCCCCTGTACTAAATAACTAAAGGCTTTACACGATCTTTGCCCTTTGCCAACATTTATTTATTCTTTTCCTATTCTGAGTCATTAGGTTTATTGCTAATACTTCATTGTTATAAGTTATACTGAAA